>NW_026963677.1:0-12500 GCF_036588685.1 Mytilus trossulus | reverse complement strand
ACTTAGTCTTTTTATTTCTCTTTAGGTCGGGACGTTGGACAGACAACATCTATAGAGATGGAATGTACACAATGTAATTTCTTTGGTCATTATAGGAAATTGACATTTTGATCACAGTTCACCAGCAGTGCATGATTTGGATTTATTTGATCCGGTGTAACTTTAAAACACGTTTAAGGATTATTTTCTTAAAATGTACATTTTTCAGCACCAGTTTGTAACAGATAAGTTTTTCAATCCAGGAGCGGACATTTTTATTGTAGGATTTCATTGAGAATTACGGACCTAGCAAGCGATTTTTACGGCATTGCCATTCTTTTTCTCTAGGAAAAGTCTTGAGAGATATCGGCACCACGTTGTTTTATGAACCTTTAGTACATGTATGCCCTGCTGACTGTAAATTTTGGGATCGATTGGACTTGTAGTTTCAGAGTTTAAGTGATAACAAGGTGGTGGATTTTTTTTTTCAGAAGAGATGTAAGAACAATATAATAGGGAAAAAACTGGAGTTGTCGTTCGTTTAACGTTGATAGGATAGATAGCACACAAACTACATTCAGTTGTAAGTGGAGGGTAAAACAAATGGGGGGGGGGGGCAAAAGGGGGTCTCGGGGATTTTTTTTTTTTTTTTTTTTGTATTAACGGAACAGAATGGTTAAAAAGGCCTTTTTACAATATAAATCAATTGCTTTCAAAAAGCAATTGTAAACGGTCTTTCCCCCTTTGAAACAGATTGATTGGGGGGGGGGGGGGGGGGGGTTTGTTTGTTTGTTTTGTTTGTTTGTTTGTTTGTTTGTTTGTTTCTGTAAGGGGTCTAGTATTGTGTTACCGGAGAAGTTTCATGTTTAGTTTGGAAAGTTTTTATTTTATTTTAGGTCCAGCGCGCGCGCCAGATTGAGGAGACACCACGTGACGCGTGTTTATATTAAGAAAAACTTAGTCTTTTTATTTCTCTTTAGGTCGGGACGTTGGACAGACAACATCTATAGAGATGGAATGTACACAATGTAATTTCTTTGGTCATTATAGGAAATTGACATTTTGATCACAGTTCACCAGCAGTGCATGATTTGGATTTATTTGATCCGGTGTAACTTTAAAACACGTTTAAGGATTATTTTCTTAAAATGTACATTTTTCAGCACCAGTTTGTAACAGATAAGTTTTTCAATCCAGGAGCGGACATTTTTATTGTAGGATTTCATTGAGAATTACGGACCTAGCAAGCGATTTTTACGGCATTGCCATTCTTTTTCTCTAGGAAAAGTCTTGAGAGATATCGGCACCACGTTGTTTTATGAACCTTTAGTACATGTATGCCCTGCTGACTGTAAATTTTGGGATCGATTGGACTTGTAGTTTCAGAGTTTAAGTGATAACAAGGTGGTGGATTTTTTTTTTCAGAAGAGATGTAAGAACAATATTAAAGTTCAATTCTTCTTGAATAATTGATAGGTCTTTCCTTCCATTTTCTTTTAATTGTACTGTCATAAGTAAATATATCATATATATGTTGATTGATAAATTTATTGATTAGTTGGTTGGTTAGTTGGTTGGTTTACTAGTTAAACACTTGATATAGGGTCTCTTGAAACAAGCGAAAAAAAGAGACCTTGGATTCCGTATTAAACACATGAAACGGAAACATGTATTGAATGATTGATTGATTGATTGATTGATTGATTGATTGATTGGTTGGTTGGTTAGACACGTTGGTTAAATATGCTGGTTAAACACGTTGGTTGGTTAAACACGTTTGATAGGCTCAATTAAAACAGGCAAAAAAAACCACCTTGGATCCATTATGAAACACATTAAACGGAAACATTGATTGAATGATTGATTGATTAATTGATTGAATGATTGATTGGTTGGTTGGTTGGTTGGTTGGTTGGTTGGTTTGGATTCAAACACACATAAAACTGTTTAAATAGTGCCAAAACCACATAATTTGATGACCTTGACCTTTGACCTTCGTCAAGGTCATTGCTCTACAAGGTCATTGCAAAAGACCCTATGGGTCAAGGACCTTTTGTTTAAGAGTTTTGCCTAAAAATGGCTTTTTAAAAACCATCAGTGGGAGTTATGTCCCTTACATGATGGTAAAATCAATATAGTCATAATGTAAAAAAGTTGCCCCTTGAAGTACCAAGCATTTTTCACTGCTTAAATTTTCTGTATCTATAACCGTTCAATAGTTATAGGGAAATGAAAAACTTTTGAAAATCTAAAATATGACCTTGACCTTTGACCTTGACCTATATTTTTAAGTTTTGGTCCAATGAACTCAAATCTGAAGACCCGCAGTCTTTACGACTTACGGTTCATGAGATTTATATGCATTTCGAAAATTTAAATATTCAAGGGGAAATAACTCCTATAATAGGTCACTGGATCGCTTCGGTTAAAGTTATTTGAAGTTGTAACTTTTGGCAAGGAACATTTTAAAAAAAACCATTTGCCGCTAAGCCGTATAGTTTATGAGGAGTAGCGATAACAGTGTTTTTTGTAATTGGGGAGATAACTCCTATAAGGTAAACAGTAAACCTTGGTTATTCTAATACAAGATAGATATTATACCCCTGATACATGGTACCAAAGATCATTTGGATATGTTACGTACTTTGTTTGATTTTGGACTTTGAAAACGGACGAGGAAAAAGAATAATAATAATAAACAAACGAAATACAGTAAGGTCTTTCCATTTAAGAAAGGAAAGACCTTAATAATAGGGAAAAAACTGGAGTTGTCGTTCGTTTAACGTTGATAGGATAGATAGCACACAAACTACATTCAGTTGTAAGTGGAGGGTAAAACAAATGGGGGGGGGGGGGCAAAAGGGGGTCTCGGGGATTTTTTTTTTTTTTTTTTTTGTATTAACGGAACAGAATGGTTAAAAAGGCCTTTTTACAATATAAATCAATTGCTTTCAAAAAGCAATTGTAAACGGTCTTTCCCCCTTTGAAACAGATTGATTGGGGGGGGGGGGGTTTGTTTGTTTGTTTTGTTTGTTTGTTTGTTTGTTTGTTTGTTTCTGTAAGGGGTCTAGTATTGTGTTACCGGAGAAGTTTCATGTTTAGTTTGGAAAGTTTTTATTTTATTTTAGGTCCAGCGCGCGCGCCAGATTGAGGAGACACCACGTGACGCGTGTTTATATTAAGAAAAACTTAGTCTTTTTATTTCTCTTTAGGTCGGGACGTTGGACAGACAACATCTATAGAGATGGAATGTACACAATGTAATTTCTTTGGTCATTATAGGAAATTGACATTTTGATCACAGTTCACCAGCAGTGCATGATTTGGATTTATTTGATCCGGTGTAACTTTAAAACACGTTTAAGGATTATTTTCTTAAAATGTACATTTTTCAGCACCAGTTTGTAACAGATAAGTTTTTCAATCCAGGAGCGGACATTTTTATTGTAGGATTTCATTGAGAATTACGGACCTAGCAAGCGATTTTTACGGCATTGCCATTCTTTTTCTCTAGGAAAAGTCTTGAGAGATATCGGCACCACGTTGTTTTATGAACCTTTAGTACATGTATGCCCTGCTGACTGTAAATTTTGGGATCGATTGGACTTGTAGTTTCAGAGTTTAAGTGATAACAAGGTGGTGGATTTTTTTTTTCAGAAGAGATGTAAGAACAATATAATAGGGAAAAAACTGGAGTTGTCGTTCGTTTAACGTTGATAGGATAGATAGCACACAAACTACATTCAGTTGTAAGTGGAGGGTAAAACAAATGGGGGGGGGGGCAAAAGGGGGTCTCGGGGATTTTTTTTTTTTTTTTTTTTGTATTAACGGAACAGAATGGTTAAAAAGGCCTTTTTACAATATAAATCAATTGCTTTCAAAAAGCAATTGTAAACGGTCTTTCCCCCTTTGAAACAGATTGATTGGGGGGGGGGGGGGGGGTTTGTTTGTTTGTTTTGTTTGTTTGTTTGTTTGTTTGTTTGTTTCTGTAAGGGGTCTAGTATTGTGTTACCGGAGAAGTTTCATGTTTAGTTTGGAAAGTTTTTATTTTATTTTAGGTCCAGCGCGCGCGCCAGATTGAGGAGACACCACGTGACGCGTGTTTATATTAAGAAAAACTTAGTCTTTTTATTTCTCTTTAGGTCGGGACGTTGGACAGACAACATCTATAGAGATGGAATGTACACAATGTAATTTCTTTGGTCATTATAGGAAATTGACATTTTGATCACAGTTCACCAGCAGTGCATGATTTGGATTTATTTGATCCGGTGTAACTTTAAAACACGTTTAAGGATTATTTTCTTAAAATGTACATTTTTCAGCACCAGTTTGTAACAGATAAGTTTTTCAATCCAGGAGCGGACATTTTTATTGTAGGATTTCATTGAGAATTACGGACCTAGCAAGCGATTTTTACGGCATTGCCATTCTTTTTCTCTAGGAAAAGTCTTGAGAGATATCGGCACCACGTTGTTTTATGAACCTTTAGTACATGTATGCCCTGCTGACTGTAAATTTTGGGATCGATTGGACTTGTAGTTTCAGAGTTTAAGTGATAACAAGGTGGTGGATTTTTTTTTTCAGAAGAGATGTAAGAACAATATTAAAGTTCAATTCTTCTTGAATAATTGATAGGTCTTTCCTTCCATTTTCTTTTAATTGTACTGTCATAAGTAAATATATCATATATATGTTGATTGATAAATTTATTGATTAGTTGGTTGGTTAGTTGGTTGGTTTACTAGTTAAACACTTGATATAGGGTCTCTTGAAACAAGCGAAAAAAAGAGACCTTGGATTCCGTATTAAACACATGAAACGGAAACATGTATTGAATGATTGATTGATTGATTGATTGATTGATTGATTGATTGGTTGGTTGGTTAGACACGTTGGTTAAATATGCTGGTTAAACACGTTGGTTGGTTAAACACGTTTGATAGGCTCAATTAAAACAGGCAAAAAAAACCACCTTGGATCCATTATGAAACACATTAAACGGAAACATTGATTGAATGATTGATTGATTAATTGATTGAATGATTGATTGGTTGGTTGGTTGGTTGGTTGGTTGGTTGGTTTGGATTCAAACACACATAAAACTGTTTAAATAGTGCCAAAACCACATAATTTGATGACCTTGACCTTTGACCTTCGTCAAGGTCATTGCTCTACAAGGTCATTGCAAAAGACCCTATGGGTCAAGGACCTTTTGTTTAAGAGTTTTGCCTAAAAATGGCTTTTTAAAAACCATCAGTGGGAGTTATGTCCCTTACATGATGGTAAAATCAATATAGTCATAATGTAAAAAAGTTGCCCCTTGAAGTACCAAGCATTTTTCACTGCTTAAATTTTCTGTATCTATAACCGTTCAATAGTTATAGGGAAATGAAAAACTTTTGAAAATCTAAAATATGACCTTGACCTTTGACCTTGACCTATATTTTTAAGTTTTGGTCCAATGAACTCAAATCTGAAGACCCGCAGTCTTTACGACTTACGGTTCATGAGATTTATATGCATTTCGAAAATTTAAATATTCAAGGGGAAATAACTCCTATAATAGGTCACTGGATCGCTTCGGTTAAAGTTATTTGAAGTTGTAACTTTTGGCAAGGAACATTTTAAAAAAAACCATTTGCCGCTAAGCCGTATAGTTTATGAGGAGTAGCGATAACAGTGTTTTTTGTAATTGGGGAGATAACTCCTATAAGGTAAACAGTAAACCTTGGTTATTCTAATACAAGATAGATATTATACCCCTGATACATGGTACCAAAGATCATTTGGATATGTTACGTACTTTGTTTGATTTTGGACTTTGAAAACGGACGAGGAAAAAGAATAATAATAATAAACAAACGAAATACAGTAAGGTCTTTCCATTTAAGAAAGGAAAGACCTTAATAATAGGGAAAAAACTGGAGTTGTCGTTCGTTTAACGTTGATAGGATAGATAGCACACAAACTACATTCAGTTGTAAGTGGAGGGTAAAACAAATGGGGGGGGGGGCAAAAGGGGGTCTCGGGGATTTTTTTTTTTTTTTTTTTTGTATTAACGGAACAGAATGGTTAAAAAGGCCTTTTTACAATATAAATCAATTGCTTTCAAAAAGCAATTGTAAACGGTCTTTCCCCCTTTGAAACAGATTGATTGGGGGGGGGGGGGGGTTTGTTTGTTTGTTTTGTTTGTTTGTTTGTTTGTTTGTTTGTTTCTGTAAGGGGTCTAGTATTGTGTTACCGGAGAAGTTTCATGTTTAGTTTGGAAAGTTTTTATTTTATTTTAGGTCCAGCGCGCGCGCCAGATTGAGGAGACACCACGTGACGCGTGTTTATATTAAGAAAAACTTAGTCTTTTTATTTCTCTTTAGGTCGGGACGTTGGACAGACAACATCTATAGAGATGGAATGTACACAATGTAATTTCTTTGGTCATTATAGGAAATTGACATTTTGATCACAGTTCACCAGCAGTGCATGATTTGGATTTATTTGATCCGGTGTAACTTTAAAACACGTTTAAGGATTATTTTCTTAAAATGTACATTTTTCAGCACCAGTTTGTAACAGATAAGTTTTTCAATCCAGGAGCGGACATTTTTATTGTAGGATTTCATTGAGAATTACGGACCTAGCAAGCGATTTTTACGGCATTGCCATTCTTTTTCTCTAGGAAAAGTCTTGAGAGATATCGGCACCACGTTGTTTTATGAACCTTTAGTACATGTATGCCCTGCTGACTGTAAATTTTGGGATCGATTGGACTTGTAGTTTCAGAGTTTAAGTGATAACAAGGTGGTGGATTTTTTTTTTCAGAAGAGATGTAAGAACAATATAATAGGGAAAAAACTGGAGTTGTCGTTCGTTTAACGTTGATAGGATAGATAGCACACAAACTACATTCAGTTGTAAGTGGAGGGTAAAACAAATGGGGGGGGGGGGGGGGCAAAAGGGGGTCTCGGGGATTTTTTTTTTTTTTTTTTTGTATTAACGGAACAGAATGGTTAAAAAGGCCTTTTTACAATATAAATCAATTGCTTTCAAAAAGCAATTGTAAACGGTCTTTCCCCCTTTGAAACATAGATTGATTGGGTGGGGGGGGGGGGGTGTTTGTTTTGTTTGTTTGTTTGTTTGTTTATGTGTTTGTTTCTGTAAGGGGTCTAGTATTGTGTTACCGGAGAAGTTTCATGTTTAGTTTGGAAAGTTTTTATTTTATTTTAGGTCCAGCGCGCGCGCCAGATTGAGGAGACACCACGTGACGCGTGTTTATATTAAGAAAAACTTAGTCTTTTTATTTCTCTTTAGGTCGGGACGTTGGACAGACAACATCTATAGAGATGGAATGTACACAATGTAATTTCTTTGGTCATAATAGGAAATGGACATTTTGATCACAGTTCACCAGCAGTGCATGATTTGGATTTAATTGATCCGGTGTAACTTTAAAACACGTTTAAGGATTATTTTCTTAAAATGTATATTTTTCAGCACCAGTTTGTAACAGATAAGTTTTTCAATCCAGGAGCGGACATTTTTATTGTAGGATTTCATTGAGAATTTCGGACCTAGCAAGCGATTTTTACGGCATTGCCATTCTTTTTCTCTAGGAAAAGTCTTGAGAGATATCGGCACCACGTTGTTTTATGAACCTTTAGTACATGTATGCCCTGCTGACTGTAAATTTTGGGATCGATTGGACTTGTAGTTTCAGAGTTTAAGTGATAACAAGGAGGTGGATTATTTTTTCAGAAGAGATGTATGAACAATATAATAGGGAAAAAACTGGAGTTGTCGTTCGTTTAACGTTGATAGGATAGATAGCACACAAACTACATTCAGTTGTAAGTGGAGGGTAAAAAAAATGGGGGGGGGGGGGGGGGGGGGCAAAAGGGGGTCTCGGGGATTTTTTTTTTTTTTTTTTTGTATTAACGGAACAGAATGGTTAAAAAGGCCTTTTTACAATATAAATCAATTGCTTTCAAAAAGCAATTGTAAACGGTCTTTCCCCCTTTGAAACATAGATTGATTGGGTGGGGGGGGGGTGTTTGTTTTGTTTGTTTGTTTGTTTGTTTATGTGTTTGTTTCTGTAAGGGGTCTAGTATTGTGTTACCGGAGAAGTTTCATGTTTAGTTTGGAAAGTTTTTATTTTATTTTAGGTCCAGCGCGCGCGCCAGATTGAGGAGACACCACGTGACGCGTGTTTATATTAAGAAAAACTTAGTCTTTTTATTTCTCTTTAGGTCGGGACGTTGGACAGACAACATCTATAGAGATGGAATGTACACAATGTAATTTCTTTGGTCATAATAGGAAATGGACATTTTGATCACAGTTCACCAGCAGTGCATGATTTGGATTTAATTGATCCGGTGTAACTTTAAAACACGTTTAAGGATTATTTTCTTAAAATGTATATTTTTCAGCACCAGTTTGTAACAGATAAGTTTTTCAATCCAGGAGCGGACATTTTTATTGTAGGATTTCATTGAGAATTTCGGACCTAGCAAGCGATTTTTACGGCATTGCCATTCTTTTTCTCTAGGAAAAGTCTTGAGAGATATCGGCACCACGTTGTTTTATGAACCTTTAGTACATGTATGCCCTGCTGACTGTAAATTTTGGGATCGATTGGACTTGTAGTTTCAGAGTTTAAGTGATAACAAGGAGGTGGATTATTTTTTCAGAAGAGATGTATGAACAATATAATAGGGAAAAAACTGGAGTTGTCGTTCGTTTAACGTTGATAGGATAGATAGCACACAAACTACATTCAGTTGTAAGTGGAGGGTAAAAAAAATGGGGGGGGGGGGGGGGCAAAAGGGGGTCTCGGGGATTTTTTTTTTTTTTTTTTTGTATTAACGGAACAGAATGGTTAAAAAGGCCTTTTTACAATATAAATCAATTGCTTTCAAAAAGCAATTGTAAACGGTCTTTCCCCCTTTGAAACATAGATTGATTGGGTGGGGGGGGGGGTGTTTGTTTTGTTTGTTTGTTTGTTTGTTTATGTGTTTGTTTCTGTAAGGGGTCTAGTATTGTGTTACCGGAGAAGTTTCATGTTTAGTTTGGAAAGTTTTTATTTTATTTTAGGTCCAGCGCGCGCGCCAGATTGAGGAGACACCACGTGACGCGTGTTTATATTAAGAAAAACTTAGTCTTTTTATTTCTCTTTAGGTCGGGACGTTGGACAGACAACATCTATAGAGATGGAATGTACACAATGTAATTTCTTTGGTCATAATAGGAAATGGACATTTTGATCACAGTTCACCAGCAGTGCATGATTTGGATTTAATTGATCCGGTGTAACTTTAAAACACGTTTAAGGATTATTTTCTTAAAATGTATATTTTTCAGCACCAGTTTGTAACAGATAAGTTTTTCAATCCAGGAGCGGACATTTTTATTGTAGGATTTCATTGAGAATTTCGGACCTAGCAAGCGATTTTTACGGCATTGCCATTCTTTTTCTCTAGGAAAAGTCTTGAGAGATATCGGCACCACGTTGTTTTATGAACCTTTAGTACATGTATGCCCTGCTGACTGTAAATTTTGGGATCGATTGGACTTGTAGTTTCAGAGTTTAAGTGATAACAAGGAGGTGGATTATTTTTTCAGAAGAGATGTATGAACAATATAATAGGGAAAAAACTGGAGTTGTCGTTCGTTTAACGTTGATAGGATAGATAGCACACAAACTACATTCAGTTGTAAGTGGAGGGTAAAAAAAATGGGGGGGGGGGGGGGGGGGGCAAAAGGGGGTCTCGGGGATTTTTTTTTTTTTTTTTTTGTATTAACGGAACAGAATGGTTAAAAAGGCCTTTTTACAATATAAATCAATTGCTTTCAAAAAGCAATTGTAAACGGTCTTTCCCCCTTTGAAACATAGATTGATTGGGTGGGGGGGGGGGGGTGTTTGTTTTGTTTGTTTGTTTGTTTGTTTATGTGTTTGTTTCTGTAAGGGGTCTAGTATTGTGTTACCGGAGAAGTTTCATGTTTAGTTTGGAAAGTTTTTATTTTATTTTAGGTCCAGCGCGCGCGCCAGATTGAGGAGACACCACGTGACGCGTGTTTATATTAAGAAAAACTTAGTCTTTTTATTTCTCTTTAGGTCGGGACGTTGGACAGACAACATCTATAGAGATGGAATGTACACAATGTAATTTCTTTGGTCATAATAGGAAATGGACATTTTGATCACAGTTCACCAGCAGTGCATGATTTGGATTTAATTGATCCGGTGTAACTTTAAAACACGTTTAAGGATTATTTTCTTAAAATGTATATTTTTCAGCACCAGTTTGTAACAGATAAGTTTTTCAATCCAGGAGCGGACATTTTTATTGTAGGATTTCATTGAGAATTTCGGACCTAGCAAGCGATTTTTACGGCATTGCCATTCTTTTTCTCTAGGAAAAGTCTTGAGAGATATCGGCACCACGTTGTTTTATGAACCTTTAGTACATGTATGCCCTGCTGACTGTAAATTTTGGGATCGATTGGACTTGTAGTTTCAGAGTTTAAGTGATAACAAGGAGGTGGATTATTTTTTCAGAAGAGATGTATGAACAATATAATAGGGAAAAAACTGGAGTTGTCGTTCGTTTAACGTTGATAGGATAGATAGCACACAAACTACATTCAGTTGTAAGTGGAGGGTAAAAAAAATGGGGGGGGGGGGGGGGGGGCAAAAGGGGGTCTCGGGGATTTTTTTTTTTTTTTTTTTGTATTAACGGAACAGAATGGTTAAAAAGGCCTTTTTACAATATAAATCAATTGCTTTCAAAAAGCAATTGTAAACGGTCTTTCCCCCTTTGAAACATAGATTGATTGGGTGGGGGGGGGGTGTTTGTTTTGTTTGTTTGTTTGTTTGTTTATGTGTTTGTTTCTGTAAGGGGTCTAGTATTGTGTTACCGGAGAAGTTTCATGTTTAGTTTGGAAAGTTTTTATTTTATTTTAGGTCCAGCGCGCGCGCCAGATTGAGGAGACACCACGTGACGCGTGTTTATATTAAGAAAAACTTAGTCTTTTTATTTCTCTTTAGGTCGGGACGTTGGACAGACAACATCTATAGAGATGGAATGTACACAATGTAATTTCTTTGGTCATAATAGGAAATGGACATTTTGATCACAGTTCACCAGCAGTGCATGATTTGGATTTAATTGATCCGGTGTAACTTTAAAACACGTTTAAGGATTATTTTCTTAAAATGTATATTTTTCAGCACCAGTTTGTAACAGATAAGTTTTTCAATCCAGGAGCGGACATTTTTATTGTAGGATTTCATTGAGAATTTCGGACCTAGCAAGCGATTTTTACGGCATTGCCATTCTTTTTCTCTAGGAAAAGTCTTGAGAGATATCGGCACCACGTTGTTTTATGAACCTTTAGTACATGTATGCCCTGCTGACTGTAAATTTTGGGATCGATTGGACTTGTAGTTTCAGAGTTTAAGTGATAACAAGGAGGTGGATTATTTTTTCAGAAGAGATGTATGAACAATATAATAGGGAAAAAACTGGAGTTGTCGTTCGTTTAACGTTGATAGGATAGATAGCACACAAACTACATTCAGTTGTAAGTGGAGGGTAAAAAAAATGGGGGGGGGGGGGGGGGCAAAAGGGGGTCTCGGGGATTTTTTTTTTTTTTTTTTTGTATTAACGGAACAGAATGGTTAAAAAGGCCTTTTTACAATATAAATCAATTGCTTTCAAAAAGCAATTGTAAACGGTCTTTCCCCCTTTGAAACATAGATTGATTGGGTGGGGGGGGGGGGTGTTTGTTTTGTTTGTTTGTTTGTTTGTTTATGTGTTTGTTTCTGTAAGGGGTCTAGTATTGTGTTACCGGAGAAGTTTCATGTTTAGTTTGGAAAGTTTTTATTTTATTTTAGGTCCAGCGCGCGCGCCAGATTGAGGAGACACCACGTGACGCGTGTTTATATTAAGAAAAACTTAGTCTTTTTATTTCTCTTTAGGTCGGGACGTTGGACAGACAACATCTATAGAGATGGAATGTACACAATGTAATTTCTTTGGTCATAATAGGAAATGGACATTTTGATCACAGTTCACCAGCAGTGCATGATTTGGATTTAATTGATCCGGTGTAACTTTAAAACACGTTTAAGGATTATTTTCTTAAAATGTATATTTTTCAGCACCAGTTTGTAACAGATAAGTTTTTCAATCCAGGAGCGGACATTTTTATTGTAGGATTTCATTGAGAATTTCGGACCTAGCAAGCGATTTTTACGGCATTGCCATTCTTTTTCTCTAGGAAAAGTCTTGAGAGATATCGGCACCACGTTGTTTTATGAACCTTTAGTACATGTATGCCCTGCTGACTGTAAATTTTGGGATCGATTGGACTTGTAGTTTCAGAGTTTAAGTGATAACAAGGAGGTGGATTATTTTTTCAGAAGAGATGTATGAACAATATAATAGGGAAAAAACTGGAGTTGTCGTTCGTTTAACGTTGATAGGATAGATAGCACACAAACTACATTCAGTTGTAAGTGG
>NW_026963676.1:0-21567 GCF_036588685.1 Mytilus trossulus | reverse complement strand
TGTATCTATCACACCTTTATATATAATGTCCTATCTAACAAACACGTCATGCCCTTGTAACACCCTAGTCAGGCATTTATGACATTCTAGTCATACACAATCAACTATATAATACATACAGCTAACATATCTTTGTAATAATTGTTCTACTGTATCTATCACACCTACATGTATAAGGTCTACATCTAACACCCCAGTCATGCCCTCATAGCACCCTAGTCAGGCAGTTGGGACATCCTAGTCATACACAATCAACTATACCATACGTCCAGACAACATATCTTTGTAATAATTGTTCTTTTGTATCTATCGCACCTTCATTTATAATGTCTTCATCTAACACCCCAGTCATGCCCTTGTAACACCCTTGTCTGGCATTTGTGACATCCTAGCCATACACAATCAACTTTATAATACATGCAGACATCATATCTTTGTAATAATTGTTCTACTGTATCTATCACACCTACATGTATAAGGTCTACATCTAACACCCCAGTCATGCCCTCATAGCACCCTAGTTAGGCATTTGGGACATAATAGTCATACACAATGAACTATACAATACATACAGACATCATATCTTTGTAATAATTGTTCTATTGTATCTATCACACCTTCATTTTTAATGTCTTCATCTAACACCCTAGTCAAGCCCTTGTAACACCCTAGTCTGGCATTTGTGACATCCTAGTCATACACAATCAACTTTATAATACGTACAGACATGATATCTTTGTAATAAATGTTCTATTGTATCTATCACCCGTTTATATATAATGTCCTATCTAACACTCATGTCATGCCCTTGTAACACCCTAGTCTGGCATTTGTGACATCCTAGTCATACACAATCAACTTTATAATACGTACAGACATCATATCTTTATAATAAATGCTCAATTGTATCTATCACACCTTTATATATAATGTCCTATCTAACAAACACGTCATGCCCTTGTAACACCCTAGTCAGGCATTTATGACATTCTAGTCATACACAATCAACTATATAATACATACAGCTAACATATCTTTGTAATAATTGTTCTATTGCATCTATCACACCTTCATTTTTAATGTCTTCATCTAACACCCCAGTCAAGCCCTTGTAACACCCTAGTCTGGCATTTGTGACATCCTAGTCATACACAATCAACTTTATAATACGTACAGACATGATATCTGTGTAATAATTGTTCTATTGTATCTATCACCCGTTTATATATAATGTCCTATCTAACACCCATGTCATGCCCTTGTAACACCCTAGTCTGGCATTTGTGACATCCTAGTCATACACAATCAACTTTATAATACGTACAGACATCATATCTTTATAATAAATGTTCTATTGTATCTATCACCCGTTTATATATAATGTCCTATCTAACACCCATGTCATGCCCTTGTAACACCCCAGTCAGGCATTTATGACATTCTAGTCATACACAATCAACTATATAATACATACAGACAACATATCTTTGTAATAATTGTTCTACTGTATCTATCACACCTACATGTATAAGGTCTACATCTAACACCCCAGTCATGCCCTCGTAGCACCCTAGTCAGGCAGTTGGGACATCCTAGTCATACACAATGAACTAAACAATACATACAGACATCATATCTTTGTAATAATTGTTCTATTGTATCTATCACACCTTCATTTTTAATGTCTTCATCTAACACCCTAGTCAAGCCCTTGTAACACCCTAGTCTGGCATTTGTGACATCCTATTCATACACAATCAATTTTATAATACGTACAGACATGATATCTTTGTAATAAATGTTCTATTGTATCTATCACCCGTTTATATATAATGTCCTATCTAACACCCATGTCATGCCCTTGTAACACCCTAGTCTGGCATTTGTGACATCCTAGTCGTACACAATCAACTTTATAATACGTACAGACATCATATCTTTATAACAAATGCTCAATTGTATCTATCACACCTTTATATATAATGTCCTATCTAACACCCATGTCATGCCCTTGTAACACCCTAGTCAGGCATTTATGACATTCTAGTCATACACTATCAACTATATAATACATACATACATCATATCTTTGTAATAATTGTTCTTCTGTATCTATCACACCTTCATTTATAATGTCTTCATCTAACACCCCATTCATGCCCTTGTAACCCCTTGTCTGGCATTTCTGACATCCCAGACATACACAATCAACTTTATAATACATACAGACATCATATCTTTGTAATAATTGTTCTATTGTATCTATCACACCTTAATTTATAATGTCTTCATCTAACACCCCAGTCATGCCCTTGTAACACCCTAGTCTGGCATTTGTGACATCCTAGTCATACACAATCAACTTTATAATACGTACAGACATCATATCTTTATAATAAATGCTCTATTGTATCTATCACACCTTTATATATAATGTCTTATCTAACACCCATGTCATGCCCTTGTAACACCCTAGTCAGGCATTTGGCCTATAGACATAGTGTCAGAGTCAATCTATCACAGTGAGATTATTTATCCCGTAACAATAATGATACTGTTACCTATAGGCATGGTATCAGAGTCAATCTATTACAGTCAGATGATTTATCCTGTAACAATAATGATACCTTGACCAATAGAAATGGCGTCAGAGTAAATCTATCACAGTCAGATGATTTATCCTGTACTACTAGTGGTACTGTGGCCAACAGACATAGTGTCAGAGTCAATCTATCACAGTCAGATGATATATCCTGTAACAATAATGATACTGTGACCTATAAACATGGTGTCAGAGACAATCTATCACAGTCAGATGATTTATCATATAACACTAATGATACTGTGACCTATAGACATAGTGTCAGAATCAATCTATCACAGTCCGATGATTTATCCTGTAACAATAATGATACCTTGACCAATAGAAATGGTGTCAGAGTCAATCTATCACAGTCAGATGATTTATCCCGTAATAATAATGATACTGTGACCTATAGACATGGTGTCAGACTCAATCCATCACAGTCAGATTATTTATCCCGTAACAATAATGATACTGTGACCTATATACATGGTGTCAGAGTCAATCTATCACAGTCAGATGATTTATCCTATAACAGTAATGATACCTTGACCAATAGAAATGGCGTCAGAGTAAATCTGTCACAGTCAGATGATTTATCCTGTACCACTAGTGGTACTGTGGCCAATAGACATAGTGTCAGAGTCAATCAATCACAGTCAGATGATTTATCCTGTAACGGTAATGATACTGTCACCTATAGACATGATGTCAGAGTAAATCTATCACAGTCAGACGATTTATCCTGTAACAATGATGATAATGTGACCCATAGACATAGTTGTCAGTATCAATCTATCACAGTAAGATGATTTATCCTGTAACAATAATGATACTTTGACCTATAGACATAGTTTCAGAGTCAATCTATCGCAGTCAGATGATTTATCCTGTAACAAAAATGGCACTGTGGCCTATAGACGTGGTGTCAGAGTCAATCTATCACAGTCAAGTGATTTATCCTGTAGCAATAATGGTACTGTGGCCTATAGACATAGTGTCAGAGTCAATTTATCACAGTCAGATGATTTATCCCGTTATAATAATGAAACTGTGACATATAGACATGGTGTTAGAGTCAATCTATCACAGTCAGATGATTTATCCCGTATCAATAATGATACTGTGACCTATAGACATGGTGTCAGAGTCAATCTATCACAGTCAGATGATTTATCCTATAACAGTAATGATACCTTGACCAATAGAAATGGCGTCAGAGTAAATATATCACAGTCAGATGATTTATCCTGTACCACTAGTGGTACTGTGGCCAATAGACATAGTGTCAGAGTCAATCAATCACAGTTAGATGATTTATCCTGTAACGGTAATGATACTGTCACCTATAGACATGATGTCAGAGTAAATCTATCACAGTCAGACGATTTATCCTGTAACAATGATGATAATGTGACCCATAGACATAGTTGTCAGTATCAATCTATCACAGTCAGATGATTTATCCTGTAACAATAATGATACTTTGACCTATAGACATAGTGTCAGAGTCAATCTATCGCAGTCAGATGATTTATCCTGTAACAAAAATGGCACTGTGGCCTATAGACGTGGTGTCAGAGTCAATCTATCACAGTCAGGTGATTTATCCTGTAGCAATAATGGTACTGTGGCCTATAGACATAGTGTCAGAGTCAATTTATCACAGTCAGATGATTTATCCCGTTATAATAATGAAACTGTGACCTATAGACATGTTGTAAGAGTCAATCTATCACAGTCAGATGATTTATCCCGTATCAATAATGATACTGTGACCTATAGACATGGTGTCAGAGTCAATCTATCACAGTCAGATGATTTATCCTGTAACAATAAGGATACCTTGAACAAAAGAAAAGGCGTCAGAGTAAATATATCACAGTCAGATGATTTATCCTGTACCACTAGTGGTACTGTGGCCAATAGACATAGTGTCAGAGTCAATCTATCACAGTCAGATGATTTATCCTGTAACAATAATGATACCTTGACCAATAGAAATGGTGTCAGCGTCAATCTATCACAGTCAGATGATTTATCCCGTAATAATAATGATACTGTGACCTATAGACATGGTGTCAGACTCAATCCATCACAGTCAGATTATTTATCCCGTAACAATAATGATACTGTGACCTATATACATGGTGTCAGAGTCAATCTATCACAGTCAGATGATTTATCCTTTAACAGTAATGATACCTTGACCAATAGAAATGGCGTCAGAGTAAATATATCACAGTCAGATGATTTATCCTGTACCACTAGTGATACTGTGACCTATAGACATAGTGTCAGAGTCAATCAATCACAGTTAGATGATTTATCCTGTAACGGTAATGATACTGTCACCTATAGACATGATGTCAGAGTAAATCTATCACAGTCAGACGATTTATCCTGTAACAATGATGATAATGTGACCCATAGACATAGTTGTCAGTATCAATCTATCACAGTCAGATGATTTATCCTGTAACAATAATGATACTTTGACCTATAGACATAGTGTCAGAGTCAATCTATCGCAGTCAGATAATTTATCCTGTAACAAAAATGGCACTGTGGCCTATAGACGTGGTGTCAGAGTCAATCTATCACAGTCAGGTGATTTATCCTGTAGCAATAATGGTACTGTGGCCTATAGACATAGTGTCAGAGTCAATTTATCACAGTCAGATGATTTATCCCGTTATAATAATGAAACTGTGACCTATAGACATGGTGTAAGAGTCAATCTATCACAGTCAGATGATTTATCCCGTATCAATAATGATACTGTGACCTATAGACATGGTGTCAGAGTCAATCTATCACAGTCAGATGATTTATCCTGTAACAATAAGGATACCTTGAACAAAAGAAAAGGCGTCAGAGTAAATATATCACAGTCAGATGATTTATCCTGTACCACTAGTGGTACTGTGGCTAATAGACATAGTGTCAGAGTCAATCTATCACAGTCAGATGATTTATCCTGTAACAATAAGGATACTGTGACCTATAGACAATGTGTCAGAGTCAATCTATCACAGTCAGATGATTTATCCTGTAACAATAATGATACCTTGACCAATAGACATAGTGTCAGAATCAATCTATCACAGTTCGATGATTTATCCTGTAACAATAATGATACCTTGACCAATAGAAATGGTGTCAGAGTAAATCTATCACAGTCAGATGATTTATCTTGTACCAATAATGGTACTTTGGCCAATATACATAGTGTGAGAGTCAATCTATCACAGTCAGATGATTTATTCTGTAACAATAATGATACTGTGACCTATAGACATACTGTCTGAGTCAATATATCACAGTCAGATAATTTATCCTGTAACAATAAGGATACTGTGACCTATAGACAATGTGTCAGAGTCAATCTATCACAGTCAGATGATTTATCCTGTAACAAAAATGGTACTGTGGCCTATAGACTTGGTGTCAGAGTCAACCTATCACAGTCAGATGATTGATCCCGTAATAATAATGATACTGTGACCTATAGACATGGTGTCAGAGTCAATCTATCATAGGCAGATGATTTATCTCGTAACAATAATGATACTGTGACCTATAGACATGGTGTCAGAGTCAATCTATCACAGTCCGATGATTTATCCTGTAACAATAATGATACCTTGACCAATAGAAATGGTGTCAGAGTAAATCTATCACAGTCAGATGATTTATCTTGTACCAATAATGGTACTTTGGCCAATATACATAGTGTGAGAGTCAATCTATCACAGTCAGATGACTTATCCCGTAACAATAATGATACTGTGACCTATAGACATACTGTCAGAGTCAATATATCACAGTCAGATGATTTATCCTGTAACAACAAGGATACCGTGACTTATAGACATAGTGTCAGAGTCAATCTTTCACTGTCAGATGATTTATCCTGTAACAAAAATGGTACTGTGGCCTATAGACGTGGTGTCAGAGTCAATCTATCACAGTCAGATGATTTATCCTGTAACAACAAGGATACCGTGACTTATAGACATAGTGTCAGAGTCAATCTTTCACTGTCAGATGATTTATCCTGTAACAAAAATGGTACTGTGGCCTATAGACGTGGTGTCAGAGTCAATCTATCACAGTCAGATGATTTATCCCGTAATAATAATGATACTGTGACCTATAGACATGGTGTCAGAGTCAATCTATCACAGTCAGATGATTTATCCCGTATCAATAATGATACTGTGACCTATAGACATGGTGTCAGAGTCAATCTATCACAGGCAGATGATTTATCCTGTAACAATAATGATACCTTGAACAAAAGAAAAGGCGTCAGAATAAATATATCACAGTCAGATGATTTATCCTGTACCACTAGTGGTACTGTGGCCAATAGACATAGTGTCAGAGTCAATCTATCACAGTCAGATGATATATCATGTAACAATAATGATACTGTGACCTATAGACATGGCGTCAGAGTCAATCTATCACAGTCATATGATTTATCATGTAATAATAATGATACTGTGACCTATAGACATGGTTTCAGAGTCAATCTATCACAGTCAGATGATTTATCCTGTAACAATTATGATACTGTGACCTATAGACATAGTGTCAGAATCAATCTATCACAGTCCGATGATTTATCCTGTAACAATAATGATACCTTGACCAATAGAAATGGTGTCAGAGTAAATCTATCACAGTCAGATGATTTATCTTGTACCAATAATGGTACTTTGGCCAATATACATAGTGTGAGAGTCAATCTATCACAGTCAGATGATTTATCCTGTAACAATAATGATACTGTGACCTATAGACATACTTTCAGAGTCAATATATCACAGTCAGATGATTTATCCTGTAACAATAAGGATACCGTGACCTATAGACATAGTGTCAGAGTCAATCTATCACTGTCAGATGATTTATCCTGTAACAAAAATGGTACTGTGGCCTATAGACGTGGTGTCAGAGTCAATCTATCACAGTCAGATGATTTATCCCGTAATAATAATGATACTGTGACCTATAGACATGGTGGCAGAGTCAATCTATCACAGTCAGATGATTTATCCCGTAACAATAATGATACTGTGACCTATAGACATGGTGTCAGAGTCAATCTATCACAGTCCGATGATTGATCCTGTAACAATAATGATGCCTTGATCAAAAGAAATGGCGTCAGAGTAAACCTATTACAGTCAGATGATTTATCCTGTACCACCAGTGGTACTGTGGCCAATAGACATAGTGTCAGAGTCAATCTATTACAGTCAGATGATATCTCCTGTAACAATAATGATACTGTGACCTATAGACATGATGTCAGAGTTAATCTATCACAGTCAGATGATTTATCCTGTAACAATAATGATACTGTCACCTATAGACATGATGTCAGAGACAATCTATCACAGTCAGATGATTTACCCTGTAACAATAATGATACTATGACCAATAGAAATGGTGTCAGAGTAAATCTATCACAGTCAGATGATTTATCTTTTACCAATAATGGTACTTTGACCAATATACATAGTGTCAGAGTCAATCTATCACAGTCAGATGATTTATCCTGTAACAATAATGATACTGTGACCTATAGACATACTGTCAGAGTCAATATATCACAGTCAGATGATTTATCCTGTAACAATAAGGATACTGTGACCTATAGACATAGTGTCAGAGTCAATCTATCACAGTCAGATGATTTATCCTGTAACAAAAATGGTACTGTGGCCTATAGACTTGGTGTCAGAGTCAATCTATCACAGTCAGATGATTTATCCCGTATTAATAATGATACTGTGACCTATAGATATGGTTTCAGAGTCAATCTATCACAGTCAGATGATTTATCCTGTAACAATAATGATACTGTGACCTATAGACATAGTGTCAGAATCAATCTATCACAGTCCGATGATTTATCCTGTAACAATAATGATACCTTGACCAATAGAAATGGTGTCAGAGTAAATCTATCACAGTCAGATGATTTATCTTGTACCAATAATGGTACTTTGGCCAATATACATAGTGTGAGAGTCAATCTATCACAGTCAGATGATTTCCCCTGTAACAATAATGATACTGTGACCTATAGACATACTGTCAGAGTCAATATATCACAGTCAGATGATTTATCCTGTAACAATAAGGATACCGTGACCTATAGACATAGTGTCAGAGTCAATCTATCACTGTCAGATGATTTATCCTGTAACAAAAATGGTACTGTGGCCTATAGACGTGGTGTCAGAGTCAATCTATCACAGTCAGATGATTTATCCCGTAATAATAATGATACTGTGACCTATAGACATGGTGGCAGAGTCAATCTATCACAGTCAGATGATTTATCCCGTAACAATAATGATACTGTGACCTATAGACATGGTGTCAGAGTCAATCTATCACAGTCCGATGATTTATCCTGTAACAATAATGATGCCTGGATCAAAAGAAATGGCGTCAGAGTAAACCTATTACAGTCAGATGATTTATCCTGTACCACCAGTGGTACTGTGGTCAATAGACATAGTGTCAGAGTCAATCTATTACAGTCAGATGATATCTCCTGTAACAATAATGATACTGTGACCCATAGACATGATGTCAGAGTTAATCTATCACAGTCAGATGATTTATCCTGTAACAATAATGATACTGTCACCTATAGACATGATGTCAGAGACAATCTATCACAGTCAGATGATTTACCCTGTAACAATAATGATACTATGACCAATAGAAATGGTGTCTGAGTAAATCTATCACAGTCAGATGATTTATCTTGTACCAATAATGGTACTTTGGCCAATATACATAGTGTCAGAGTCAATCTATCACTGTCAGATGATTTATCCTGTAACAATAATGATACTGTGACCTATAGACATACTGTCAGAGTCAATCTATCACAGTCAGATGATTTATCCTGTAACAATAATGATACTTTGACCTAAAGACATAGTGTCAGAATCAATCTATCACAGTCAGATGATTTTTCCTGTAATAATAAGGATACTATGGCCTAAAGACATAGTGTCAGAGTCAATCTATAACAGTCAGATGATTTATCCTGTAACAATAAGGATACTGTGACCTATAGACATAGTGTCAGAGTCAATCTATCACAGTCAGATGATTTATCCTGTAACAAAAATGGTACTGTGGCCTATAGACGTGGTGTCAGTGTCAATCTACCACAGTCAGATGATTTATCCTGTAACAATAATGATACTTTGAGCTAAAGACATAGTGTCAGAATCAATCTAACACAGTCAGATGATTTTTCCTGTAACAATAAGGATACTGTGGCCTATAGACATAGTGTCAGAGTCAATCTATCACAGTCCGATGATTTATCCTGTAACAATAATGATACCTTGACCAATAGAAATGGTGTCAGAGTCAATCTATCACAGTCAGATGATTTATCCCGTAATAATAATGATATTGTGACCCATAGACATAGTTGTCAGAATCAATCTATCACAGTCAGATGATTTATCCTGTAACAATAATGATACTTTGACCTATAGACATAGTGTCAGAGTCAATCTATCGCAGTCAGCTGATTTATCCTGTAACAAAATTAGTACTGTGGACTATAGACATGGTGTCATAGTTAATCCATCACAATCAGATTATTTATCCCGTAACGATAATGATACTGTGACCTATATACATGGTGTCAGAGTCAATCTATCACAGTCAGATGATTTATCCTATAACAGTTATGATACCTTGACCAATAGAAATGGCGTCAGAGTAAATCTGTAACTGTCAGATGATTTATCCTGTACCACTAGTGGTACTGTGGCCAATAGACATAGTGTCAGAGTCAATCAATCACAGTCAGATGATTTATCCTGTAACGGTAATGATACTGTCACCTATAGACATGATGTCAGAGTCAATCTATCACAGTCAGACGATTTTTCCTGTAACAATGATGATAATGTGACCCATAGACATAGTTGTCAGAATCAATTTATCACAGTCAGATGATTTATCCTGTAACAATAATGATACTTTGACCTATAGACATAGTGTCAGAGTCAATCTATCGCAGTCAGATGATTTATCCTGTAACAAAAATGGCACTGTGGCCTATAGACGTGGTGTCAGAGTCAATCTATCACAGTCAGGTGATTTATCCTGTAGCAATAATGGTACTGTGGCCTATAGACATGGTGTCAGAGTCAATCTATAACAGTCAGATGATTTTTCCTGTAACAATAAGGATACTGTGGCCTATAGACATAGTGTCAGGGTCAATCTATCACAGTGAGATTATTTATCCCGTAACAATAATGATACTGTTACCTATAGGCATGGTATCAGAGTAAATCTATCACAGTCAGATGATTTTTCCTGTAACAATAATGATACCTTGAACAATAGAAATGGCGTCAGAGTCAATCTATCACAGTCAGATGATTTATCCTGTACTACTAGTGGTACTGTGGCCAACATACATAGTGTCAGAGTCAATCTATCACAGTCAGATGATATATCCTGTAACAATAATGATACTGTGACCTATAAACATGGTGTCAGAGTT
The DNA here is from genome assembly GCF_036588685.1 of Mytilus trossulus. NCBI lineage: Eukaryota > Metazoa > Mollusca > Bivalvia > Mytilida > Mytilidae > Mytilus > Mytilus trossulus. Next base: position 10,411 of record NW_026963676.1, on the reverse strand, counting down.
AATCTATCACAGTCAGATGATTTAACCTGTAACAATAATGATGCTGTCACCTACACACATCTAAATTTGAAACTGATATACTAAGCTTTTTTTTCATAATTCAACAGCTTATAGCTATAGTTGAGGAACATTCGTACCAAATATCGAGATGATATTGGTAACTGAAGAAAATAAATTTGTCAATGACATACGTAACTAAAAATATTGATATCTGTAACTAATTTTATTTCTAAACAATTCATTCATGTTTGAAATGAATTGTCAACAGTTATCAAAATTGTAATAAAAAAGAATCTGAATTGTTCTTTGAAGTCTTTATCAATAGTATGTGAAATTATTGATCAGGCTTCCTATTCTGTATTTCTATATAGTTAGTAGCATACATAATGAGCTAGAGGAAGGACATTTAAATTTGGTAGCTCACTCAGTATTAAAATCGAATATGTCATGTAGAGAGAGTGTTGTTCTCTTTGCAAGTTAATATCTATTTGAGGGGTATAAAGGTGGCCTATTTCAAGGACAAATTTTCATCTCTATCCAATTTAAAATCATTATTCAGTGGCAGTACAAATGACACAGATATTAACATTGATAGGTCACCGTACGGCCTTCAACAGTGAAAAAACCAAACCGTACAGTCATCTAAGTAAAAGCCCTTAAAAGACAAATGTAACACAATTCAAACAAGTCAACTAATGTCCTTTTTTAGGCCACACCAATCTAATTCCTTGTTCTACAGACCATTTTTTTTCACAACGTAAAAAAATATTTTTTTCAATATATCCGCTTCTTGCATCGGGAAAGAATTCATGTCTTTTTCCCACATCTTTTTTTAGAAACATTGAAAAGATAAAAAGCAATCGTAAGAGCATTTTAGTCAAGGTCAATGCAGCCTTTGGACTTTTTCATGCATTAACACAGATTTATTATCAAAGTCAACAAATAATGATGTCAGATATTCATTATTCTAAATTAAAGAATGCAGAAGGAGAATTGTTGCCTTCAATATCATTTGTGGGTGGAACAAAACTATCCATATATACCCACTGCATGTTTATGCGCATGTCCTGAGTCAGGACCCTGTTGTTCAGTATTTGTTGTTTTTTGGCGTGGTTCATAGGTATTTCTATGTTGGTATATATATTAGGTTGTTGGTTTTTCTGTTTGAATTGTTTATCATTTGAGGTCCTCTATAGCATGTTGTTTAGTGTGGACAAAAGCCTCATGTTAAACAGTATAACACACAATAAAACTAGAATGTACACACTTTTACTAATATCTCCCCTCCCCCCAAAAAAAAGAAAGAAAAAAAAAGACATAACCTTGTTGCTAGGTATAGGTCATATCCTTGCCTGGGAAGGACTCAAGATATCAATCACATGGCAATTTAATGGAGATCAATTAAAGCAGTTGAAATAATTATTCAGTTCAAGATATGATGCCTCAGGAACTTTATTGTAATCAGAGAACAACAATGTGACTTCAAAAGGGGAAGGTGGTATCTTAATTTTCTAGAAAAATATCCTGATCCCAAATTTGACGGGAAACAAATTCTGAATCCAGATTACCCCTTACCTTATATTGTAAAATATTAAAAAATATAATTTGATTGAAAAAAGCATTGAAAAATTTGATAAATTGACCGCACTTTGCATGAAAAAAAAAACAGTCTCAGACAAAAAACCATATCCCACCACATTGAAGTTGAATGGTTGCCTAATACAAAAAGTCATCAATTTGCTTCAATTAAAAATAGGCATGTCTTAGTGAACAGGGGATAAAAGCACTTGGCAGTTGATAAAGTAAAGAAATGTCAAAACACAAGTAATAAATCAAATTTTATACCATCTTGTTTTGAATAATATTGTCAGAACCTATGATTTTATGTTTACAAAAAAAATTATAATCGTCGCATTTAATTTTTAAACTTCGCCTAAAAATAAATTGTAAATTTAAAAAAAAAAATTGTAAATTTATTTTATTATTATTAAAATTTTCAAATCGCTCGCTTGCCCCAATTTTTTTTGAGAAAAATCTGTAAAACAATAACTTAAATTGGTGTGCCGCCTTAGATACAAATAAAATATCGAAAAACAAATATGTAACACAGCAAAGAAAGACATCCACTGAATTATAGGCTCCTGACATAGGACAGGCAATACAGAATGTTGCTGGGTTAAACATGTTAGCGGGCGCCCATGCCTCCCCTAACCTGTGACAGTTGTGTAACAGTACAACATAAGAGAAGACTAAACAAGAGGCTGTCACAACGACAGCAAACCCGATTTATTAAAAAAAAAATTTGTCCTGGCAATATCACAAGAACCATAACTGATGAACGGTGAAAGTGAAAATCGTCAATATCAAATTTGACCTTCATTTTGTCATCAGTATCAACATATTTAAATTTGAAAGAGCTTAGGTTGAATGGTTCATGAGTAAATGCAACAACATGAATAGAAACGCCATTTTTCAATCTTTCAAGAACCATAACTCCTGAACGGTAAAAGTCAAAATCGACAGTATTGAACTTGACCTCCATTTTGTCATCAGTAACAACATATCAAAATTTGAAAAGCTTTGGTTGAACAGTTCATGAGTAAATGCATGGACACGACTGGAAATGCCATTTTTCAATCTTTCAAGAACTCCTGAATGGTAAAAGTCAAAATCGCCATTCTTGAACTTGATCTCCATTTTGTCATCAGTAACAACATATTAAAATTTAGGAAGCTTTGGTTAAATAGTTCATTAGTAGATGCACGGACACGACTTGAAACACCATTTTTCAATCTTTCAAGAACCATTTCTCCTGAACGGTAAAAGTCAAAATCGTCATTCTTGAACCTGACCTTCATTTTGTTGTCAGTAACAACATATTAAAATTTTAAAAGCTTTAGATGAATGGTTCATGAGTAAATGCACGGACAACATTTGATTGCCGCCCCAAATCAATAACTGACATTTTTGTCACAAAAATCCGGTTAAAAATCAGGTGATAATGCTCTACTCATCAGGTGGATACAAATCAAAACTAATCTAACAAAAACATAGTGGATGTGGGAGAGTACTTGTACATCCCATCAACAAAAAGACAATAAGTACAGATCTGAGAGAACTAATACTTACTGAAAGCTAGTTTCAAGCCGATAATAAATAATAAAACAAATGATGCGTTTAAGACAACATTGAAACTCAACAGTTACTGATATCCTTTTAAAAAGTTTGTTTCAAATATCAGTCGAGACCACAATTATTTCGTAGTGCATTTCTTTTAGAACATAAATGAAAATAAAAAAAATCCCACCTGCGCTTTCTAGAAGAAATTTTTACAGTGTGTTGTACTACTTTTAGGACAAATTATATCAAAATTATAGAAAACTTCATTGGCTCTAACTCAAAATATGGACGATTTTATGTTTAGGGCGTCTTGAAATCTTTTGTCAGCTTCCGAAGTGCTAATTTTAAAACCTTTTTCAACTGGACCAAATCACTACTTTCCTTAAAAAAAATTTACAGTGTAATTTCACCCCCTTACTTGCAATTTGAGGCCATGGAGAAATAAATTTGGAAGGGGTAAAAAAATTAATGGTAAGTAATCCACTGTCAACAATAGGGACTATATTCAAGAACAACAAAAATCAAGGGACGACAATTGTGGTCTCGGACCAGTCTATACAGTTACCTATATCCTCACGAATTTTAGGACTGCTGATTTTTCCATTAGCGATTAAACTATGAAAAAAACCTTTGTATTTCATTTTCAAACTTGCGTTAAAAGAGACACAAAAACCTGAAGAATAATACATAACTATTACAGAATTGACAAAACAAATATTGACCAGAAACATCGTCCGCCATCGTCTTTTTTTGAAACAAGACTTACATTTTCAATATTTTCCCACTATGCTACATTTCAAATTATCCCAAAAATGTAAAGCAACAAAATAATGTCAATCCAAGTTGCTTTGAAACTTATTGGCTTATAATTACTCTGAATTAGTCAAATTACCTCAAAAGTGTAGGTCTGGCAATTAATTAATTATGTCAATGTTTGTCAGATAAGACATATTTCAACACCTGATGTAATTTGATATAAATATTTTTAATTTCATTAATTGATTGATTTTTGGTGTTTTAACGCCACTTTTTTGCACCACATTTCAGCAAATTAGTGGGGGCCAGTTTTTATTGGTGGAGAAAGCCAGAGTTGCCTAGAGAAAACCACCAACCTTTGTAGGAAAACTGACAATCCTAGTCAATTAAGATTGGAGTCAAGTGCACCCGCGAGAGCAGGGTTCGAACTCACAACCTCAGTGTTGACTGGCTAGTGATTACAGTAGTAACTACTTAGACCACTCGGCCACCAAAGCCCCTTATAATTTCATTGATCTAGTCCTTTAATAACATTGAGAAAGGAAATGAGGAATGTGTCAAAGAGACAACCGGACCATAGAGAAGCCAACAGCCAAAGGCCACCAATGGGTCTTCAATGCAGCGAGTAACTCCCATACATGGAGGAATCCTTCAGCTGGCCCGTAAACAAATATGTTACTAGGTCAGTGATAATGGACATCGTACTAAACTCTGAATTATACACAAGAAACTAAAATTAACAAGAGTGCACACGCTGAAATGTCTCGCCTTCTTTACTAATCATTGATATTATGCTGATAGTCCTAAATATAAAGCTTTACTACAACTATCACATAAACTTAACATGATCCAGGAAAATGAGGTTAAGGTCATATAAACCAAACAAGTAATACATGTATATCTTACAATCATTCAATACACTAAATATAGCTGACCGATTGCTTATACTTTCTAAGATTCAGACTTAACCATGAAAACTAAACATTGACCAATGAACCATGAAAATGAGGGCAAGGTCAGATGAACAATGCCAGGCAGACATGTACAGCTTACAATTCTTCCATACAACAAATATAGTTGACCTATTGCTTATAGTTTAAGAAAAACAGACCAAAACACAAGTATAAAGCTTTTAAGAAGCTAGCTAATGCCACCACCGCCGCAGGATCACTATCCCTATGTCGAGCTTTTTGCGATAAAAGTCGCAGGCTCGACAAAAATCATACAAAACTGACAAAGGCCAGAGGCTTCTGACTTGGGACAGGCCTAAAGATGTGGCGGGGTTAAACATATTTTTTTAAATCTCAACCCTCCCCCTTTACCTCTAGCATATGTAGAAAATCAGTTTAAGAGAAGACTGAGTCTGATGTCAGAATAAGTAACAAAAGAAACTAAAAAAAATGACAATAATACATAAATTAACAAAAGACTACTAGAAGTTACTGACATGCCAGCTCCAGACCTCAATTAAACTGATTGAAAGATTATATATGGCTTCATCATATGAATATCAAGTACAATCCCTCCCGTTAGGGTTTAGTATTAATTATACCATCATAAAATATATGAAAAGAACATAACCCGTGTCATGCCAACAACTGGTTTTAGAATAAATATGTTTAATTCTGATGCAAAGACCCTATAAGTGAATCAATATTAAAGCCAAAATATGCAATCTTTATTGACCTGACAACAGTATCGTAACAATATGCCTTCTGAATAAATCTGCTTATAGCTTTTGAGCTGAATACTGACATTTTTGTGCTTTTTAAAGAATATTACCATAAAAGATTGGATGTGAAATACCTATACATATAAGAGGTCTACATGTTGAGCTACATTTACAAATTATGTCTGTGTACCGATGATAAAATTTAGTTAATGTTTTGACTAGTTTGTGATAACGAAAATCCTGGTGTAATAATTTTTTAGTAATACATAAATTTTTCTCGCTAAAATCTAATATGTTGTTGCATACACGAGCGAATCGAACAAGTTGAGATATATAAAAACCGTAAGATATATAGTTACAAGGGAATGTCACCATCTAAAAATGGATAATTAACAATAGGAAATGAAAAATCATATCTTTTATCATAATTTTTTTATTAACCTTCCGGTTAATGATATAAATATCTAATCTAAGTTTTTTTTAATGAATGAGTTACATCAGTTGACCAATGGTGTAAAAGATGTATTTGATCATTCTGTATTCTGCATCGTTGTAAAGTGATTATTATTGTGACATTAAAAATATATGGTAAAGAGCACAAATTCATTAGACGTCTATGGACTTTAAGCTCTTAAGATTTGTGAATACTTTACCTTTAAATGAAAAGATTTAAATAGATGAATTACTACTACTTATTTCAGTTTCCAGGTAACTACATGATATTTCAAACATACTTTTACTCTGTCTTTTAATGCCTCTTTATATTGCTGTTTAATTGTGTCATCAACCGTGTCAACTTCTAATTGATCCTCCATCACATCACTAAATATTAGATTCATATTTAATGCAGAAGATGATTCCAGCACAGTCTCCAAACCTGAAATCTCCTAAAATGTATAAAATAAAAAATTTTGAAATAAATATTCAATTCTATTTTTGGTAACCTGATATTCAAACATATCCTGCTGCGAATGTTTCCACCTGTCCTAAGTAAGGAATCTGATGTACAGTAGTTGTTGTTTGTTTGTGTAATTTATACGTGTTTCTTGTTTTTTATATAGATTAGACCGTTGGGGCCCTTTATAGCTGTTGTTTAGTGTGAGCCAAGGCTCCGTGTTGAAGGCCGTACCTTGACCTATAATGTTTTACTTTTATAAAATTGTTATTTGGATGGAGAGTTGTCTCATTGGCACTCATACCACATCTTACTATATCTATATAAAAATTGTTCACAGTCAAGAATTAAAATAAAATTTCTTATGTTCAACATATTCACTTTTTAATGACTCTTCACTCAGTGCAAATTGTACCATGAAAAACCCAGAAATCAAACTGCCTTATTTTGACTTAAACTTTTAAATGGAGGGGTTTTAAAATGGTTAATACTAGTCAACAAAAATACTGTTGAAAGATTTCATAACTACAAACTGATGTCAATGCAATGCCCAGATTACAATAAAGAACAACTTGAAACTATAACCCTGTCTGTTAAACACAAATGATGCCGCCACCTAACCTAAGAAATTATAAATTTAACACTATGTAAGATAATGTAACTCTTTAGGCGGAGATAGCTGGACAAACCATGATCTCCTTATGCAGCGTATACCAAAAAATGTCAAACTACTTGTTAATTTCAGACTTTTTCAATTTGAAAAAATAATCCAAATCCTGTGGCTATGTACACCTCCATTATGTGTTTCAACGTCCTACAAAAGATTAAAGCTGTATCTCCAAAACTGTAGGAGCAGATAGCTGGACAAACCATGATTCCTTTATGCAGCTAGTTCCAAAAAATTAATAAGCCAAACTTACTGTCTGAGTGTCATTTTCAAAATATTAGAATAAAAAATAAAACCCTTTGGCCATGCACTTCTTAATATATTGTGTTTCAACACTCCAAAAGGAAGAAATAGCGGGACAAACAATGTATCCAAATCCGGACGGACTGACAGACAAACGGACAGAAAATGCAGTTCATATTTGACAATGATAAAATGAAAGTGAAAGTAAAAGTTAATAAGAGTTAAACAATAGACCATGACTAGGGGGGTAGGCCAAATATTATCCATGAAAATGAGATGCCACTAATCTTTATACAAATGCATACTAATAAAGATTGGCATACCACTAATAGTTCCCCTCGAAATGACCTAATCACAAACTAATTCATGTAAACAAAGCAAAATTTTCAGTCAATAAATCATGACTGAGGGGGCAGGGCCAAATAACCTCTGTGGAAATGAAAGATGCTCATACAACTACATACCAAATATTCTTTACCTACCACAAGTAGTTCACCATAAACTAGACCTAGTCGCAAACTAAGACAATTGTTGACGCTGACACTGGAAACAGCACACCTATGTTACGCTTTTTGACTCCTTCAAGGCAAGACAAAAATGGATAACACCTCACTGGACATTCTGTACCATTTCAACTGGCTCCACTCTGAATGAGGTACTACTTCCAATTGCGCAAGGAATAGTTTACGTTGTCGTTGTCAAACCAATAATTGTGACGTAACCTCATACAAACCGCATTTTATATACATCATCACTTTTTACCTATCATTAAATTGTCCTGAAGCCGCTACCATAAGTGGTGAAACATGTAGACCAGAATAAAGCATTTCCTTATAGTAAAAAGTAAAATCACAAAAATAATGAACTTAGAGGAAAATCAATTCGGAAGTCCATAATCACATGGCAAAATCAAATAACAAAACGTATCAAAAACGAATGAACAAGAACTGTCATATTCCTGACTTGGTACAGGCATTTTCAAATGTAGAAAATGGTGGATTAAACCTGGTTCTATAGCGCTAACCCTCTCACTTTAATGACAGTCTCATCAAATTCTGCTATATTTACATTGATGCGTTAAAAAAACAGACACAATCAATAAAATAGTCAAAATATGGGTACATCAGTCATCATTGTATAACAATTTTAAAAGGAACAATTTAACAGAACACAAAAAAATCTACTATCTACGAACACATTCATTGATTTGAGTGTCTGACGTCAGAAAATTTAATATCCAGGATCTCGATGTCTTTTTATAATTTTATTTTCCCAAAGTTTTAAGACAACCACAGCATACTTCTGTATCCGTCCCGATTACTCTGCTAGCCTGTATGGTTAAAAGTTGTTGGCTCACTTGTGTAGATGATTTTACTTTTGTTTAAACAGTCTAAGGAAATGGAATAACTAATATAACTATTATCTGTGGATGCAGTTTACATTTGTCACTTAATTCTGCTGTTGTTTTATATAGATTGTGATGAGAGTACTAGTATATAAGTAAGTGTTGTAGAGTGTAATAGAGTGAAATCCCAAGTCAGGTCAACTGACATAACACACAACAAAAAAATATGTGCTACATGTATCTGCAAAAAAGAATGATTACTAAAGTTAAGTTCTACTTACATATTCTGCCCTTTTGTTTTCTTTACTATTATTCCTTTTTCTGCCTAATGAATTACAAAAATAATTCAACTACATGCATATACAAGTCAATCATTCATGCGATGGGCAATCAATTTCAATTCTTAAGAATGAAAGTTCTTCTGCATTTAGGTTTGTAGACCCAATAGGGCCAAATAAAAACAATCAAATCAATGCAACAACTCAGCTCAAGACTTACGTCCAATAAATGAAATGTCCTTACTGTGTCAGATACCTACACTATACAAAGAAAACAATGAAGTTTCTGTTTATCTAAGTCAGTGTTTTTCAACTAATCATTCAGTACTTTCTACTAGTTCCTTTACTACTTAAAAGTTAAATAAGAACACTAACTATTGTAATAATGCATATACAAATAATGGAAGAAGATATTTTTGGAGTGTTCAAAACTCTCTTGATGTTTTGGACAAATTGCTTGCTTTTGATTGTCCTTTCAATTTGGTTGATATTTATGAACATTGGACTCTACACTAGACTACACTCCCACATATAATTGTGTCAAACAGAAGGTTTCTTATCTAATCAAATGGTTCTTTGAAAATGTTTTCTGTAATGAAAAACATAAATTTGATATTATTAAATATTTCAAAACTGATTAAAAATAAAAGCTGGGCTGTTAAATGTTTCCCCAAAAGAACTTACTTCAAACCAATTTGATATAAACAGCAATAACTGTCCTTTTCTAGATTTGGATATAACAGTTTCACAAAGGAACTCTTTTCAAAAAACTTACAACAAAAATAAGAGACTTATTTTGTTCCCTATTGTTAATTTACTTTTGAAAGGTGTTGTTCCCCTTGCTCCATCTTACCGTGTTTACTAACTTGTTTGCTATGTTCATGTCAATCATGTTCTAGATATCAAAAAACATTATCTATGTGCAACTGGTCAGTCATCAAATCAGAGATTTTGTTACCACTCATTACTTAAAACCTTTACTTATTCTTTCATAAATATAAATATATTAGTCTTATTACATATATGTACACTACCACGAAGGCTACCATAATTGCTATTTGTCATGTTGACACAAAACAGCAGATTGGGACATGTATATCCTGTATTTTACAAAAGAGGGGAGAAACAGAGGGACAGCCAAACTCATAGATAAAAAAATAAACTTTCAAACTTTTTAGTTTTAATGTTTTGTGGCAAATATTTCAAGCATGTTCAGAAAAATCCTTTTAATTAACCAAATGTAGACAAGTACATTGGCAATAATCATTCATATTTATGCAATACCTGAATTATCAATATTCAAGAGAATTCAGTAATTCATGTTCAAATCTTTTTGGGACTAGCCAAGTAATTCTTATACATTTAGATAGTTTCATACCTATGTGACCAGGTTGTCCTACTTTAAATCTTCCACCTGTAAAGAAAATACATCAAA
>NW_026963675.1:7500-12500 GCF_036588685.1 Mytilus trossulus | reverse complement strand
CATCGCGGTGTCGCACGTTAGACGCGGACAGGCTACCGCGGATCTCTCGACCATCGAGGCCGTCAAACTATACCCTCGGTAAAAAAAATTTTACGAGGGTGAAATTTTCATCGGTAAGCCGCACGTTAGATGCGGACAGGCTACCGCGGGTCTCTCGACCATCGAGGCCTTCAAACTATACCCTCGGTAAAAAAATTTTACGAGGGTGAAATATTCATCGGGAAGCCGCACGTTAGACGCAGGCAGGCTACCGCGGGTCTCTCGACCATCGAGGCCGTCTAACTGTACCCTCGGAACAAAAAATTTACAAGGCTGAAATGTTCATCAAGAAGCCGCACGTTAGACGAGGCAGGCTACCGCGGGTCTCTCGACCATCGAAGCCGTCTAACTGTACCCTCGGTAAAAAAAAATTTACAAGGCTGAAATGTTCATCGGGAAGCCGTACGTTAGACGCAGGCAGGCTACTGCGGGTCTCTCGACCATCGAGGCCGTCTAACTGTACCCTCGGTAAAAAAAAATTTACAAGGCTGAAATGTTCATCGGGAAGCCGTACGTTAGACGCAGGCAGGCTATTGCGGGTCTCTCGACCATCGAGGCCGTCTAACTGTACCCTCGGTAAAAAAAAATTTACAAGGCTGAAATGTTCATCGGGAAGCCGTACGTTAGACGCAGGCAAGCTACTGCGGGTCTCTCGACCATCGAGGCCGTCTGACTGTACCCTCGGTAAAAAAAAATTTACAAGGCTGAAATGTTCATCGGGAAGCCGCACGATAGACGCAGGCAGGCTACCGTGGGTCTCTCGACACATCGAGGCCGTCAAACTATACCCTCGGTAAAAAAATTTTAGAAGGGTGAAATTTTCATCGGGAAGCCGCACGTTAGACGCAGGCAGGCTACCGCGGGTCTCTCGACCATCGAAGCCGTCTAACTGTACCCGCGGTAAAAAAAATTTTACAAGGCTGAAATGTTCATCGGGAAGCCGTACGTTAGACGCAGGCAGGCTACTGCGGGTCTCTCGACCATCGAGGCCGTCTAACTGTACCCTCGGTAAAAAAAAATTTACAAGGCTGAAATGTTCATCGGGAAGCCGTACGTTAGACGCAGGCAGGCTATTGCGGGTCTCTCGACCATCGAGGCCGTCTAACTGTACCCTCGGTAAAAAAAAATTTACAAGGCTGAAATGTTCATCGGGAAGCCGCACGATAGACGCAGGCAGGCTACCGTGGGTCTCTCGACACATCGAGGCCGTCAAACTATACCCTCGGTAAAAAAATTTTAGAAGGGTGAAATTTTCATCGGGAAGCCGCACGTTAGACGCAGGCAGGCTACCGCGGGTCTCTCGACCATCGAAGCCGTCTAACTGTACCCGCGGTAAAAAAAATTTTACAAGGCTGAAATGTTCATCGGGAAGCCGTACGTTAGACGCAGGCAGGCTACTGCGGGTCTCTCGACCATCGAGGCCGTCTAACTGTACCCTCGGTAAAAAAAAATTTACAAGGCTGAAATGTTCATCGGGAAGCCGTACGTTAGACGCAGGCAGGCTATTGCGGGTCTCTCGACCATCGAGGCCGTCTAACTGTACCCTCGGTAAAAAAAAATTTACAAGGCTGAAATGTTCATCGGGAAGCCGCACGTAAGATGCGGACAGGCTACCGCGGGTCTCTCGACCATCGAGGCCTTCAAACTATACCCTCGGTAAAAAATTTTTACAAGGGTGAAATTTTCATCGGGAAGCCGCACGATAGACGCAGGCAGGCTACCGCGGGTCTCTCGACCATCGAGGCCGTCTAACTGTACCCTCGGTAAAAAAAAATTTACAAGGCTGAAATGTTCATCGGGAAGCCGCACGATAGACGCAGGCAGGCTACCGTGGGTCTCTCGACACATCGAGGCCGTCAAACTATACCCTCGGTAAAAAAAATTTAGAAGGGTGACATGTTCATCGGGAAGCCGCACGTTAGACGAGGCAGGCTACCGCGGGTCTCTCGACACATCGAGGCCGTCTAACTATACCCTCGGTAAAAAAATTTACAAGGCTGAAATGTTCATCGGGAAGCCGTACGTTAGACGCAGGCAGGCTCCTGCGGGTCTCTCGACCATCGAGGCCGTCTAACTGTACCCTCGGTAAAAAAAATTTTACAAGGCTGAAATGTTCATCGGGAAGCCGCACGTAAGATGCGGACAGGCTACCGTGGGTCTCTCGACACATCGAGGCCGTCAAACTATACCCTCGGTAAAAAATTTTTTAGAAGGGTGAAATTTTCATCGGGAAGCCGCACGTTAGACGCAGGCGAGCTACCGCGGGTCTCTCGACCATCCAGGCCGGCAAACAATACCCTCGGTAAATATTTTTTACGTGGGTGAAATTTTCATCGGGATGTCGCACGTGAGACGCGGACAGGTTACCGCGGGTCTCTCGACCATCGGCGGCCGGCCAAAGCCATAGCCTAGTCAAAAAGTGTTACAGGTTGACAATTTTTCATCGGGAAGCCGCACGTAAGAATAGTACAGCAGGTCTCTCGATGAAACGATCACATTTCATGTAACGTAACGTAACGAAGGCAGGCAGGCATCGTACACCCTAACCCTAAGCCGCCTCTTGACGATGCCCGTCCCTAACCCTAACCCTAACCCTAACCCTAACCCTAACCCTAACCCTAACCCTAACCCTAACCCTAACCCTAACCCTAACCCTAACCCTAACCCTAACCCTAACCCTAACCCTAACCCTAACCCTAACCCTAACCCTAAATTAACCCTAACCCTAACCCTAACCCTAACCCTAAATTAACCCTAACCCTAACCCTAACCCTAAATTAACCCTAACCCTAAATTAACCTAACCCTAACCCTAACCCTAACCCTAAATTAACCCTAACCCTAAATTAACCCTAACCCTAACCCTAACCCTAACCCTAACCCTAACCCTAACCCTAAAGCCTGTTACTTAGGCCGTGTCAGGACCCAGGCTGGCATTATTCCTCGATACGTGTAGGTACGTGGTCGGCCTGTCTGGTAGCGGGCGATCACGGGTCTCTACCGCAGGTAAAGGTATGTGGTCGGCCTTTTGCGGGCTACCGCGGGTTAAAGTCTACGTAGGCACGTGAAGACCCGCATAAGCCCGTGGTAGCCCGCTATCAGGCCGTCCACGTACACTTATACCCGCGCTAGCCCGCTGTCAGGTCGACCACGTCCCTTCTTACCCACGGTAGCTGGCTACCGAGGCCGTCGACGTTCCCTTACCTGCGATAGCCCGCTATCAGGTCGACCACGTCCCCTCCTTACCCGCGGTAGCTGGCTACCGAGGCCGTCGACGTTCCTTTGCCTGCGATGGCCCGCTATCGGGTCGACCACGTCCCCTCCTTACCCGCGGTAGCTGGCTACCGAGGCCGTCGACGTTCCTTTGCCTGCGATGGCCCGCTATCGGGTCGACCACGTCCCCTCCTTACCCGCGGTAGCTGGCTACCGAGGCCGTCGACGTTCCTTTGCCTGCGATGGCCCGCTATCGGGTCGACCACGTCCCCTCCTTACCCGCGGTAGCTGGCTACCGAGGCCGTCGACGTTCCTTTGCCTGCGATGGCCCGCTATCGGGTCGACCACGTCCCCTCCTTACCCGCGGTAGCTGGCTACCGAGGCCGTCGACGTTCCTTTACCTGCGATAGCCCGCTATCGGGTCGACCACGTCCCTTCTTACCCGCGGTAGCTCGCTACCGAGGCCGTCGACGTACCTTTACCTGCGGTAGCCCGCTATCGGGTCGACCACGTCCCTTCTTACGGTAGCCCGCTAGCACGGCCGTCCACGTCCCTTTACCCGCGGTAGCTCGCTATCGGGTCGACCACGTACGATGATACCCGCGGTAGCCCGCTAGCACGGCCGTCCACGTCCCTTTACCCGCGGTAGCTCGCTATCGGGTCGACCACGTACGATGATACCCGCGGTAGCCCGCTAGCACGGCCGTCCACGTCCCTTTACCCGCGGTAGCCCGCTATCGGGTCGACCACGTACGATGATACCCGCGGTAGCCCGCTAGCACGGCCGTCCACGTCCCTTTACCCGCGGTAGCTCGCTATCGGGTCGACCACGTACGATGATACCCGCGGTAGCCCGCTAGCACGGCCGTCCACGTCCCTTTACCCGCGGTAGCCCGCTATCGGGTCGACCACGTACGATGATACCCGCGGTAGCCCGCTAGCACGGCCGTCCACGTCCCTTTACCCGCGGTAGCTCGCTATCGGGTCGACCACGTACGATGATACCCGCGGTAGCCCGCTAGCACGGCCGTCCACGTCCCTTTACCCGCGGTAGCCCGCTATCGGGTCGACCACGTACACTGATACCCGCGGTACCTTCTCAGCCGCGGGTAAGCCCGCTGAAAAAAGATTTTTTTTTCCCCATTGCATGCGGTAGCACCGCTATCAGGTCGACCACGTCCCTTCTCAGCCGCGGGTAAGCCCGATGAAAAAAAAAAAAAATTTTCCCATCGCATGCGGTAGCCCCGCTATCGAGGACGACCACGTCCCTTCACAGCCGCGGGTAAGCCCGATGAAAATTTTTTTTTTTTTTTTTTTTTTTTTTTTTCCCATCGCATGCGGTAGCCCCGCTATCGAGGTCGACCACGTCCCTTCTCAGCCGCGGGTAAGCCCGATGAAAATTTTTTTTTTTTTTTTTTTTTTTTTTTTTTCCCATCGCATGCGGTAGCCCCGCTATCGAGGTCGACCACGTCCCTTCTCAGCCGCGGGTAAGCCCGATGAAAATTTTTTTTTTTTTTTTTTTTTTTTTTTTCCCATCGCATGCGGTAGCCCCGCTATCGAGGTCGACCACGTACCTTCTCAGCCGCGGGTAAGCCCGATGAAAAATTTTTTTTTTTTTTTTTTTTTTTTTTTTCCCATCGCATGCGGTAGCCCCGCTATCGAGGTCGACCACGTCCCTTCTCAGCCGCGGGTAAGCCCGATGAAAAAAAAAAAAAAAAAAAAAAAAAAAAAAAATTTCCCATCGCATGC
>NW_026963674.1:0-22982 GCF_036588685.1 Mytilus trossulus | reverse complement strand
CAATCAAACGATTAATCAATCAATGATTGATCAATCATGATCACAAACCATCAATCAACCAATCCACATATCTTTCACGTTGAGTTTATGAAACAAAATACGTTTAATTATTTGTTGAACAATCGACTTTTGCGTATTATTATGTCACCCCTTTGAAAAAGGGGGGATATATTGTTATTCTACGAATTTTTTCTTCCACACTTTTTGTCCAGCCGATTTCTCGGAGATGCCTTGACATGTATTTATAAAATTGCACCATAATGACAATCTCCATGTGCAAAGTTGCAGGAAGCATGGAATAGGTCAAGATGGCCGCCGTTACCATGGAAACGGCAAAAATGTAAAAAACCGAAAAATGGTCCAAATTACATAAAACTTTCAGAACTAATAACTCATCGACAGAAGGCGTGACATCCATCTTGAGAACTTTCAAAATGGCTACCGTTGTCATGGAAACCGTCCAAACGTGAAAAAAACGAAAATAAATCCTTAATTAATTCATAGAAAATAAACCGCTACAGATACGACCAAAAAAACCGTAAGTAGAAAACAGAAGTATAAACTGTAGAATTCATTGCCGTTGGAATTTTTAAGATAGCTGCTGTTACCATGGAGATAACGCTTAAAGTGCACATTGGACCCATATGGTAAAAAACGTCAAAGTAACATTTTTGTACAGATTTTAACCTCATTCCCGTTAAAATTATATTGTATTGTCATCTGTCTTTGAAATTTTCAAAATGGCCGCCGTTGCCATGGAAACAGCTAAAAAAAAAAAAAAAAAAAAAAAAAAAAAACTCGAAAATTTGAGACAAAATTCTGTGATTAAGACTATGTGCTAAACGTCTTCTAGAATATGCTAGAAGAAAACTAATACATAATTCAAAGTGCTTCTATTCTATACGAAAATCGTGCTTAAGAGAGAAAATCGCCACTGAGAGAGAGAGAAACACGAAGAGTACACATAATTGACATTTCTGCACTTGCATTAAAGTACACATCCGTTAATTGAACACCTGCAAAAATATACACATTAGCTGAAATCAATCGATAAGCGTGTAATTAAATTGTACAAGATAAAATACATGTATCGTGTGATACGCGAGATATTGAAGAATAAAATGAACAGTTAGTATGCCGCTCCGTCAATATATACACATGTTGTCTGTCCAAGGTCCCCTCTAAAAAGAATAGTAATGTACTAACTCCACGATAATATACTTCAGTATCACGTGACACCACCTTTCTTCTTCGCGCGTGTGTCTAATTTAAGATTTTAAAGAGTTCCCCAACTATATATAGACATCACTCTTAGTCTACGAGAAGAGAAAAGGGGGGGGGGGGGTTGTCAAAGGCATGTATACTATACGTGCCATGTGACTTTGGTACACTCAAACTGGTTGCTGCTACTGTGACAAAGTCTAGAACGGGGTGACATCCTCCGCTATTGCTTGCAATGGCAAATCTAGTGTTAGAATAACTCATTCGCTATTCATTTTTTCTGATGAGAAAACAGGAAATAGAGTATTTTTCTCAATTGTACGTGTAAAATTGTTCACAGATATTTGTCACTGAACAGCACAAAACGTATAGACAAGGAATAAACCAATGCAAAATGTGTCACGTTATGCTATACAAAGTATTGATCAATCAATCAAATCATGATTCAAGTGATCAAATCATGATAAGAGATCAATCAATCAAGATTTGATATCAAACAAGTAATGAGTCAAGTGCAGATATCGGAAAAAACGTCCCCTTCCCATTTTACAAACTACCTATCAATCGATTAATCAATCAATCAATCAAACGATTAATCAATCAATGATTGATCAATCATGATCACAAACCATCAATCAACCAATCCACATATCTTTCACGTTGAGTTTATGAAACAAAATACGTTTAATTATTTGTTGAACAATCGACTTTTGCGTATTATTATGTCACCCCTTTGAAAAAGGGGGGATATATTGTTATTCTACGAATTTTTTCTTCCACACTTTTTGTCCAGCCGATTTCTCGGAGATGCCTTGACATGTATTTATAAAATTGCACCATAATGACAATCTCCATGTGCAAAGTTGCAGGAAGCATGGAATAGGTCAAGATGGCCGCCGTTACCATGGAAACGGCAAAAATGTAAAAAACCGAAAAATGGTCCAAATTACATAAAACTTTCAGAACTAATAACTCATCGACAGAAGGCGTGACATCCATCTTGAGAACTTTCAAAATGGCTACCGTTGTCATGGAAACCGTCCAAACGTGAAAAAAACGAAAATAAATCCTTAATTAATTCATAGAAAATAAACCGCTACAGATACGACCAAAAAAACCGTAAGTAGAAAACAGAAGTATAAACTGTAGAATTCATTGCCGTTGGAATTTTTAAGATAGCTGCTGTTACCATGGAGATAACGCTTAAAGTGCACATTGGACCCATATGGTAAAAAACGTCAAAGTAACATTTTTGTACAGATTTTAACCTCATTCCCGTTAAAATTATATTGTATTGTCATCTGTCTTTGAAATTTTCAAAATGGCCGCCGTTGCCATGGAAACAGCTAAAAAAAAAAAAAAAAAAAAAAAAAAAAACTCGAAAATTTGAGACAAAATTCTGTGATTAAGACTATGTGCTAAACGTCTTCTAGAATATGCTAGAAGAAAACTAATACATAATTCAAAGTGCTTCTATTCTATACGAAAATCGTGCTTAAGAGAGAAAATCGCCACTGAGAGAGAGAGAAACACGAAGAGTACACATAATTGACATTTCTGCACTTGCATTAAAGTACACATCCGTTAATTGAACACCTGCAAAAATATACACATTAGCTGAAATCAATCGATAAGCGTGTAATTAAATTGTACAAGATAAAATACATGTATCGTGTGATACGCGAGATATTGAAGAATAAAATGAACAGTTAGTATGCCGCTCCGTCAATATATACACATGTTGTCTGTCCAAGGTCCCCTCTAAAAAGAATAGTAATGTACTAACTCCACGATAATATACTTCAGTATCACGTGACACCACCTTTCTTCTTCGCGCGTGTGTCTAATTTAAGATTTTAAAGAGTTCCCCAACTATATATAGACATCACTCTTAGTCTACGAGAAGAGAAAAGGGGGGGGGGGGGTTGTCAAAGGCATGTATACTATACGTGCCATGTGACTTTGGTACACTCAAACTGGTTGCTGCTACTGTGACAAAGTCTAGAACGGGGTGACATCCTCCGCTATTGCTTGCAATGGCAAATCTAGTGTTAGAATAACTCATTCGCTATTCATTTTTTCTGATGAGAAAACAGGAAATAGAGTATTTTTCTCAATTGTACGTGTAAAATTGTTCACAGATATTTGTCACTGAACAGCACAAAACGTATAGACAAGGAATAAACCAATGCAAAATGTGTCACGTTATGCTATACAAAGTATTGATCAATCAATCAAATCATGATTCAAGTGATCAAATCATGATAAGAGATCAATCAATCAAGATTTGATATCAAACAAGTAATGAGTCAAGTGCAGATATCGGAAAAAACGTCCCCTTCCCATTTTACAAACTACCTATCAATCGATTAATCAATCAATCAATCAAACGATTAATCAATCAATGATTGATCAATCATGATCACAAACCATCAATCAACCAATCCACATATCTTTCACGTTGAGTTTATGAAACAAAATACGTTTAATTATTTGTTGAACAATCGACTTTTGCGTATTATTATGTCACCCCTTTGAAAAAGGGGGGATATATTGTTATTCTACGAATTTTTTCTTCCACACTTTTTGTCCAGCCGATTTCTCGGAGATGCCTTGACATGTATTTATAAAATTGCACCATAATGACAATCTCCATGTGCAAAGTTGCAGGAAGCATGGAATAGGTCAAGATGGCCGCCGTTACCATGGAAACGGCAAAAATGTAAAAAACCGAAAAATGGTCCAAATTACATAAAACTTTCAGAACTAATAACTCATCGACAGAAGGCGTGACATCCATCTTGAGAACTTTCAAAATGGCTACCGTTGTCATGGAAACCGTCCAAACGTGAAAAAAACGAAAATAAATCCTTAATTAATTCATAGAAAATAAACCGCTACAGATACGACCAAAAAAACCGTAAGTAGAAAACAGAAGTATAAACTGTAGAATTCATTGCCGTTGGAATTTTTAAGATAGCTGCTGTTACCATGGAGATAACGCTTAAAGTGCACATTGGACCCATATGGTAAAAAACGTCAAAGTAACATTTTTGTACAGATTTTAACCTCATTCCCGTTAAAATTATATTGTATTGTCATCTGTCTTTGAAATTTTCAAAATGGCCGCCGTTGCCATGGAAACAGCTAAAAAAAAAAAAAAAAAAAAAAAAAAAAAAACTCGAAAATTTGAGACAAAATTCTGTGATTAAGACTATGTGCTAAACGTCTTCTAGAATATGCTAGAAGAAAACTAATACATAATTCAAAGTGCTTCTATTCTATACGAAAATCGTGCTTAAGAGAGAAAATCGCCACTGAGAGAGAGAGAAACACGAAGAGTACACATAATTGACATTTCTGCACTTGCATTAAAGTACACATCCGTTAATTGAACACCTGCAAAAATATACACATTAGCTGAAATCAATCGATAAGCGTGTAATTAAATTGTACAAGATAAAATACATGTATCGTGTGATACGCGAGATATTGAAGAATAAAATGAACAGTTAGTATGCCGCTCCGTCAATATATACACATGTTGTCTGTCCAAGGTCCCCTCTAAAAAGAATAGTAATGTACTAACTCCACGATAATATACTTCAGTATCACGTGACACCACCTTTCTTCTTCGCGCGTGTGTCTAATTTAAGATTTTAAAGAGTTCCCCAACTATATATAGACATCACTCTTAGTCTACGAGAAGAGAAAAGGGGGGGGGGGGGGGTTGTCAAAGGCATGTATACTATACGTGCCATGTGACTTTGGTACACTCAAACTGGTTGCTGCTACTGTGACAAAGTCTAGAACGGGGTGACATCCTCCGCTATTGCTTGCAATGGCAAATCTAGTGTTAGAATAACTCATTCGCTATTCATTTTTTCTGATGAGAAAACAGGAAATAGAGTATTTTTCTCAATTGTACGTGTAAAATTGTTCACAGATATTTGTCACTGAACAGCACAAAACGTATAGACAAGGAATAAACCAATGCAAAATGTGTCACGTTATGCTATACAAAGTATTGATCAATCAATCAAATCATGATTCAAGTGATCAAATCATGATAAGAGATCAATCAATCAAGATTTGATATCAAACAAGTAATGAGTCAAGTGCAGATATCGGAAAAAACGTCCCCTTCCCATTTTACAAACTACCTATCAATCGATTAATCAATCAATCAATCAAACGATTAATCAATCAATGATTGATCAATCATGATCACAAACCATCAATCAACCAATCCACATATCTTTCACGTTGAGTTTATGAAACAAAATACGTTTAATTATTTGTTGAACAATCGACTTTTGCGTATTATTATGTCACCCCTTTGAAAAAGGGGGGATATATTGTTATTCTACGAATTTTTTCTTCCACACTTTTTGTCCAGCCGATTTCTCGGAGATGCCTTGACATGTATTTATAAAATTGCACCATAATGACAATCTCCATGTGCAAAGTTGCAGGAAGCATGGAATAGGTCAAGATGGCCGCCGTTACCATGGAAACGGCAAAAATGTAAAAAACCGAAAAATGGTCCAAATTACATAAAACTTTCAGAACTAATAACTCATCGACAGAAGGCGTGACATCCATCTTGAGAACTTTCAAAATGGCTACCGTTGTCATGGAAACCGTCCAAACGTGAAAAAAACGAAAATAAATCCTTAATTAATTCATAGAAAATAAACCGCTACAGATACGACCAAAAAAACCGTAAGTAGAAAACAGAAGTATAAACTGTAGAATTCATTGCCGTTGGAATTTTTAAGATAGCTGCTGTTACCATGGAGATAACGCTTAAAGTGCACATTGGACCCATATGGTAAAAAACGTCAAAGTAACATTTTTGTACAGATTTTAACCTCATTCCCGTTAAAATTATATTGTATTGTCATCTGTCTTTGAAATTTTCAAAATGGCCGCCGTTGCCATGGAAACAGCTAAAAAAAAAAAAAAAAAAAAAAAAAAAAAACTCGAAAATTTGAGACAAAATTCTGTGATTAAGACTATGTGCTAAACGTCTTCTAGAATATGCTAGAAGAAAACTAATACATAATTCAAAGTGCTTCTATTCTATACGAAAATCGTGCTTAAGAGAGAAAATCGCCACTGAGAGAGAGAGAAACACGAAGAGTACACATAATTGACATTTCTGCACTTGCATTAAAGTACACATCCGTTAATTGAACACCTGCAAAAATATACACATTAGCTGAAATCAATCGATAAGCGTGTAATTAAATTGTACAAGATAAAATACATGTATCGTGTGATACGCGAGATATTGAAGAATAAAATGAACAGTTAGTATGCCGCTCCGTCAATATATACACATGTTGTCTGTCCAAGGTCCCCTCTAAAAAGAATAGTAATGTACTAACTCCACGATAATATACTTCAGTATCACGTGACACCACCTTTCTTCTTCGCGCGTGTGTCTAATTTAAGATTTTAAAGAGTTCCCCAACTATATATAGACATCACTCTTAGTCTACGAGAAGAGAAAAGGGGGGGGGGGGGGTTGTCAAAGGCATGTATACTATACGTGCCATGTGACTTTGGTACACTCAAACTGGTTGCTGCTACTGTGACAAAGTCTAGAACGGGGTGACATCCTCCGCTATTGCTTGCAATGGCAAATCTAGTGTTAGAATAACTCATTCGCTATTCATTTTTTCTGATGAGAAAACAGGAAATAGAGTATTTTTCTCAATTGTACGTGTAAAATTGTTCACAGATATTTGTCACTGAACAGCACAAAACGTATAGACAAGGAATAAACCAATGCAAAATGTGTCACGTTATGCTATACAAAGTATTGATCAATCAATCAAATCATGATTCAAGTGATCAAATCATGATAAGAGATCAATCAATCAAGATTTGATATCAAACAAGTAATGAGTCAAGTGCAGATATCGGAAAAAACGTCCCCTTCCCATTTTACAAACTACCTATCAATCGATTAATCAATCAATCAATCAAACGATTAATCAATCAATGATTGATCAATCATGATCACAAACCATCAATCAACCAATCCACATATCTTTCACGTTGAGTTTATGAAACAAAATACGTTTAATTATTTGTTGAACAATCGACTTTTGCGTATTATTATGTCACCCCTTTGAAAAAGGGGGGATATATTGTTATTCTACGAATTTTTTCTTCCACACTTTTTGTCCAGCCGATTTCTCGGAGATGCCTTGACATGTATTTATAAAATTGCACCATAATGACAATCTCCATGTGCAAAGTTGCAGGAAGCATGGAATAGGTCAAGATGGCCGCCGTTACCATGGAAACGGCAAAAATGTAAAAAACCGAAAAATGGTCCAAATTACATAAAACTTTCAGAACTAATAACTCATCGACAGAAGGCGTGACATCCATCTTGAGAACTTTCAAAATGGCTACCGTTGTCATGGAAACCGTCCAAACGTGAAAAAAACGAAAATAAATCCTTAATTAATTCATAGAAAATAAACCGCTACAGATACGACCAAAAAAACCGTAAGTAGAAAACAGAAGTATAAACTGTAGAATTCATTGCCGTTGGAATTTTTAAGATAGCTGCTGTTACCATGGAGATAACGCTTAAAGTGCACATTGGACCCATATGGTAAAAAACGTCAAAGTAACATTTTTGTACAGATTTTAACCTCATTCCCGTTAAAATTATATTGTATTGTCATCTGTCTTTGAAATTTTCAAAATGGCCGCCGTTGCCATGGAAACAGCTAAAAAAAAAAAAAAAAAAAAAAAAAAAAAACTCGAAAATTTGAGACAAAATTCTGTGATTAAGACTATGTGCTAAACGTCTTCTAGAATATGCTAGAAGAAAACTAATACATAATTCAAAGTGCTTCTATTCTATACGAAAATCGTGCTTAAGAGAGAAAATCGCCACTGAGAGAGAGAGAAACACGAAGAGTACACATAATTGACATTTCTGCACTTGCATTAAAGTACACATCCGTTAATTGAACACCTGCAAAAATATACACATTAGCTGAAATCAATCGATAAGCGTGTAATTAAATTGTACAAGATAAAATACATGTATCGTGTGATACGCGAGATATTGAAGAATAAAATGAACAGTTAGTATGCCGCTCCGTCAATATATACACATGTTGTCTGTCCAAGGTCCCCTCTAAAAAGAATAGTAATGTACTAACTCCACGATAATATACTTCAGTATCACGTGACACCACCTTTCTTCTTCGCGCGTGTGTCTAATTTAAGATTTTAAAGAGTTCCCCAACTATATATAGACATCACTCTTAGTCTACGAGAAGAGAAAAGGGGGGGGGGGGGGGGGGGGTTGTCAAAGGCATGTATACTATACGTGCCATGTGACTTTGGTACACTCAAACTGGTTGCTGCTACTGTGACAAAGTCTAGAACGGGGTGACATCCTCCGCTATTGCTTGCAATGGCAAATCTAGTGTTAGAATAACTCATTCGCTATTCATTTTTTCTGATGAGAAAACAGGAAATAGAGTATTTTTCTCAATTGTACGTGTAAAATTGTTCACAGATATTTGTCACTGAACAGCACAAAACGTATAGACAAGGAATAAACCAATGCAAAATGTGTCACGTTATGCTATACAAAGTATTGATCAATCAATCAAATCATGATTCAAGTGATCAAATCATGATAAGAGATCAATCAATCAAGATTTGATATCAAACAAGTAATGAGTCAAGTGCAGATATCGGAAAAAACGTCCCCTTCCCATTTTACAAACTACCTATCAATCGATTAATCAATCAATCAATCAAACGATTAATCAATCAATGATTGATCAATCATGATCACAAACCATCAATCAACCAATCCACATATCTTTCACGTTGAGTTTATGAAACAAAATACGTTTAATTATTTGTTGAACAATCGACTTTTGCGTATTATTATGTCACCCCTTTGAAAAAGGGGGGATATATTGTTATTCTACGAATTTTTTCTTCCACACTTTTTGTCCAGCCGATTTCTCGGAGATGCCTTGACATGTATTTATAAAATTGCACCATAATGACAATCTCCATGTGCAAAGTTGCAGGAAGCATGGAATAGGTCAAGATGGCCGCCGTTACCATGGAAACGGCAAAAATGTAAAAAACCGAAAAATGGTCCAAATTACATAAAACTTTCAGAACTAATAACTCATCGACAGAAGGCGTGACATCCATCTTGAGAACTTTCAAAATGGCTACCGTTGTCATGGAAACCGTCCAAACGTGAAAAAAACGAAAATAAATCCTTAATTAATTCATAGAAAATAAACCGCTACAGATACGACCAAAAAAACCGTAAGTAGAAAACAGAAGTATAAACTGTAGAATTCATTGCCGTTGGAATTTTTAAGATAGCTGCTGTTACCATGGAGATAACGCTTAAAGTGCACATTGGACCCATATGGTAAAAAACGTCAAAGTAACATTTTTGTACAGATTTTAACCTCATTCCCGTTAAAATTATATTGTATTGTCATCTGTCTTTGAAATTTTCAAAATGGCCGCCGTTGCCATGGAAACAGCTAAAAAAAAAAAAAAAAAAAAAAAAAAAAAACTCGAAAATTTGAGACAAAATTCTGTGATTAAGACTATGTGCTAAACGTCTTCTAGAATATGCTAGAAGAAAACTAATACATAATTCAAAGTGCTTCTATTCTATACGAAAATCGTGCTTAAGAGAGAAAATCGCCACTGAGAGAGAGAGAAACACGAAGAGTACACATAATTGACATTTCTGCACTTGCATTAAAGTACACATCCGTTAATTGAACACCTGCAAAAATATACACATTAGCTGAAATCAATCGATAAGCGTGTAATTAAATTGTACAAGATAAAATACATGTATCGTGTGATACGCGAGATATTGAAGAATAAAATTAACAGTTAGTATGCCGCTCCGTCAATATATACACATGTTGTCTGTCCAAGGTCCCCTCTAAAAAGAATAGTAATGTACTAACTCCACGATAATATACTTCAGTATCACGTGACACCACCTTTCTTCTTCGCGCGTGTGTCTAATTTAAGATTTTAAAGAGTTCCCCAACTATATATAGACATCACTCTTAGTCTACGAGAAGAGAAAAGGGGGGGGGGGTTGTCAAAGGCATGTATACTATACGTGCCATGTGACTTTGGTACACTCAAACTGGTTGCTGCTACTGTGACAAAGTCTAGAACGGGGTGACATCCTCCGCTATTGCTTGCAATGGCAAATCTAGTGTTAGAATAACTCATTCGCTATTCATTTTTTCTGATGAGAAAACAGGAAATAGAGTATTTTTCTCAATTGTACGTGTAAAATTGTTCACAGATATTTGTCACTGAACAGCACAAAACGTATAGACAAGGAATAAACCAATGCAAAATGTGTCACGTTATGCTATACAAAGTATTGATCAATCAATCAAATCATGATTCAAGTGATCAAATCATGATAAGAGATCAATCAATCAAGATTTGATATCAAACAAGTAATGAGTCAAGTGCAGATATCGGAAAAAACGTCCCCTTCCCATTTTACAAACTACCTATCAATCGATTAATCAATCAATCAATCAAACGATTAATCAATCAATGATTGATCAATCATGATCACAAACCATCAATCAACCAATCCACATATCTTTCACGTTGAGTTTATGAAACAAAATACGTTTAATTATTTGTTGAACAATCGACTTTTGCGTATTATTATGTCACCCCTTTGAAAAAGGGGGGATATATTGTTATTCTACGAATTTTTTCTTCCACACTTTTTGTCCAGCCGATTTCTCGGAGATGCCTTGACATGTATTTATAAAATTGCACCATAATGACAATCTCCATGTGCAAAGTTGCAGGAAGCATGGAATAGGTCAAGATGGCCGCCGTTACCATGGAAACGGCAAAAATGTAAAAAACCGAAAAATGGTCCAAATTACATAAAACTTTCAGAACTAATAACTCATCGACAGAAGGCGTGACATCCATCTTGAGAACTTTCAAAATGGCTACCGTTGTCATGGAAACCGTCCAAACGTGAAAAAAACGAAAATAAATCCTTAATTAATTCATAGAAAATAAACCGCTACAGATACGACCAAAAAAACCGTAAGTAGAAAACAGAAGTATAAACTGTAGAATTCATTGCCGTTGGAATTTTTAAGATAGCTGCTGTTACCATGGAGATAACGCTTAAAGTGCACATTGGACCCATATGGTAAAAAACGTCAAAGTAACATTTTTGTACAGATTTTAACCTCATTCCCGTTAAAATTATATTGTATTGTCATCTGTCTTTGAAATTTTCAAAATGGCCGCCGTTGCCATGGAAACAGCTAAAAAAAAAAAAAAAAAAAAAAAAAAAAAACTCGAAAATTTGAGACAAAATTCTGTGATTAAGACTATGTGCTAAACGTCTTCTAGAATATGCTAGAAGAAAACTAATACATAATTCAAAGTGCTTCTATTCTATACGAAAATCGTGCTTAAGAGAGAAAATCGCCACTGAGAGAGAGAGAAACACGAAGAGTACACATAATTGACATTTCTGCACTTGCATTAAAGTACACATCCGTTAATTGAACACCTGCAAAAATATACACATTAGCTGAAATCAATCGATAAGCGTGTAATTAAATTGTACAAGATAAAATACATGTATCGTGTGATACGCGAGATATTGAAGAATAAAATTAACAGTTAGTATGCCGCTCCGTCAATATATACACATGTTGTCTGTCCAAGGTCCCCTCTAAAAAGAATAGTAATGTACTAACTCCACGATAATATACTTCAGTATCACGTGACACCACCTTTCTTCTTCGCGCGTGTGTCTAATTTAAGATTTTAAAGAGTTCCCCAACTATATATAGACATCACTCTTAGTCTACGAGAAGAGAAAAGGGGGGGGGGGTTGTCAAAGGCATGTATACTATACGTGCCATGTGACTTTGGTACACTCAAACTGGTTGCTGCTACTGTGACAAAGTCTAGAACGGGGTGACATCCTCCGCTATTGCTTGCAATGGCAAATCTAGTGTTAGAATAACTCATTCGCTATTCATTTTTTCTGATGAGAAAACAGGAAATAGAGTATTTTTCTCAATTGTACGTGTAAAATTGTTCACAGATATTTGTCACTGAACAGCACAAAACGTATAGACAAGGAATAAACCAATGCAAAATGTGTCACGTTATGCTATACAAAGTATTGATCAATCAATCAAATCATGATTCAAGTGATCAAATCATGATAAGAGATCAATCAATCAAGATTTGATATCAAACAAGTAATGAGTCAAGTGCAGATATCGGAAAAAACGTCCCCTTCCCATTTTACAAACTACCTATCAATCGATTAATCAATCAATCAATCAAACGATTAATCAATCAATGATTGATCAATCATGATCACAAACCATCAATCAACCAATCCACATATCTTTCACGTTGAGTTTATGAAACAAAATACGTTTAATTATTTGTTGAACAATCGACTTTTGCGTATTATTATGTCACCCCTTTGAAAAAGGGGGGATATATTGTTATTCTACGAATTTTTTCTTCCACACTTTTTGTCCAGCCGATTTCTCGGAGATGCCTTGACATGTATTTATAAAATTGCACCATAATGACAATCTCCATGTGCAAAGTTGCAGGAAGCATGGAATAGGTCAAGATGGCCGCCGTTACCATGGAAACGGCAAAAATGTAAAAAACCGAAAAATGGTCCAAATTACATAAAACTTTCAGAACTAATAACTCATCGACAGAAGGCGTGACATCCATCTTGAGAACTTTCAAAATGGCTACCGTTGTCATGGAAACCGTCCAAACGTGAAAAAAACGAAAATAAATCCTTAATTAATTCATAGAAAATAAACCGCTACAGATACGACCAAAAAAACCGTAAGTAGAAAACAGAAGTATAAACTGTAGAATTCATTGCCGTTGGAATTTTTAAGATAGCTGCTGTTACCATGGAGATAACGCTTAAAGTGCACATTGGACCCATATGGTAAAAAACGTCAAAGTAACATTTTTGTACAGATTTTAACCTCATTCCCGTTAAAATTATATTGTATTGTCATCTGTCTTTGAAATTTTCAAAATGGCCGCCGTTGCCATGGAAACAGCTAAAAAAAAAAAAAAAAAAAAAAAAAAAAAACTCGAAAATTTGAGACAAAATTCTGTGATTAAGACTATGTGCTAAACGTCTTCTAGAATATGCTAGAAGAAAACTAATACATAATTCAAAGTGCTTCTATTCTATACGAAAATCGTGCTTAAGAGAGAAAATCGCCACTGAGAGAGAGAGAAACACGAAGAGTACACATAATTGACATTTCTGCACTTGCATTAAAGTACACATCCGTTAATTGAACACCTGCAAAAATATACACATTAGCTGAAATCAATCGATAAGCGTGTAATTAAATTGTACAAGATAAAATACATGTATCGTGTGATACGCGAGATATTGAAGAATAAAATGAACAGTTAGTATGCCGCTCCGTCAATATATACACATGTTGTCTGTCCAAGGTCCCCTCTAAAAAGAATAGTAATGTACTAACTCCACGATAATATACTTCAGTATCACGTGACACCACCTTTCTTCTTCGCGCGTGTGTCTAATTTAAGATTTTAAAGAGTTCCCCAACTATATATAGACATCACTCTTAGTCTACGAGAAGAGAAAAGGGGGGGGGGGGGGGGGGGGTTGTCAAAGGCATGTATACTATACGTGCCATGTGACTTTGGTACACTCAAACTGGTTGCTGCTACTGTGACAAAGTCTAGAACGGGGTGACATCCTCCGCTATTGCTTGCAATGGCAAATCTAGTGTTAGAATAACTCATTCGCTATTCATTTTTTCTGATGAGAAAACAGGAAATAGAGTATTTTTCTCAATTGTACGTGTAAAATTGTTCACAGATATTTGTCACTGAACAGCACAAAACGTATAGACAAGGAATAAACCAATGCAAAATGTGTCACGTTATGCTATACAAAGTATTGATCAATCAATCAAATCATGATTCAAGTGATCAAATCATGATAAGAGATCAATCAATCAAGATTTGATATCAAACAAGTAATGAGTCAAGTGCAGATATCGGAAAAAACGTCCCCTTCCCATTTTACAAACTACCTATCAATCGATTAATCAATCAATCAATCAAACGATTAATCAATCAATGATTGATCAATCATGATCACAAACCATCAATCAACCAATCCACATATCTTTCACGTTGAGTTTATGAAACAAAATACGTTTAATTATTTGTTGAACAATCGACTTTTGCGTATTATTATGTCACCCCTTTGAAAAAGGGGGGATATATTGTTATTCTACGAATTTTTTCTTCCACACTTTTTGTCCAGCCGATTTCTCGGAGATGCCTTGACATGTATTTATAAAATTGCACCATAATGACAATCTCCATGTGCAAAGTTGCAGGAAGCATGGAATAGGTCAAGATGGCCGCCGTTACCATGGAAACGGCAAAAATGTAAAAAACCGAAAAATGGTCCAAATTACATAAAACTTTCAGAACTAATAACTCATCGACAGAAGGCGTGACATCCATCTTGAGAACTTTCAAAATGGCTACCGTTGTCATGGAAACCGTCCAAACGTGAAAAAAACGAAAATAAATCCTTAATTAATTCATAGAAAATAAACCGCTACAGATACGACCAAAAAAACCGTAAGTAGAAAACAGAAGTATAAACTGTAGAATTCATTGCCGTTGGAATTTTTAAGATAGCTGCTGTTACCATGGAGATAACGCTTAAAGTGCACATTGGACCCATATGGTAAAAAACGTCAAAGTAACATTTTTGTACAGATTTTAACCTCATTCCCGTTAAAATTATATTGTATTGTCATCTGTCTTTGAAATTTTCAAAATGGCCGCCGTTGCCATGGAAACAGCTAAAAAAAAAAAAAAAAAAAAAAAAAAAAAACTCGAAAATTTGAGACAAAATTCTGTGATTAAGACTATGTGCTAAACGTCTTCTAGAATATGCTAGAAGAAAACTAATACATAATTCAAAGTGCTTCTATTCTATACGAAAATCGTGCTTAAGAGAGAAAATCGCCACTGAGAGAGAGAGAAACACGAAGAGTACACATAATTGACATTTCTGCACTTGCATTAAAGTACACATCCGTTAATTGAACACCTGCAAAAATATACACATTAGCTGAAATCAATCGATAAGCGTGTAATTAAATTGTACAAGATAAAATACATGTATCGTGTGATACGCGAGATATTGAAGAATAAAATTAACAGTTAGTATGCCGCTCCGTCAATATATACACATGTTGTCTGTCCAAGGTCCCCTCTAAAAAGAATAGTAATGTACTAACTCCACGATAATATACTTCAGTATCACGTGACACCACCTTTCTTCTTCGCGCGTGTGTCTAATTTAAGATTTTAAAGAGTTCCCCAACTATATATAGACATCACTCTTAGTCTACGAGAAGAGAAAAGGGGGGGGGGGTTGTCAAAGGCATGTATACTATACGTGCCATGTGACTTTGGTACACTCAAACTGGTTGCTGCTACTGTGACAAAGTCTAGAACGGGGTGACATCCTCCGCTATTGCTTGCAATGGCAAATCTAGTGTTAGAATAACTCATTCGCTATTCATTTTTTCTGATGAGAAAACAGGAAATAGAGTATTTTTCTCAATTGTACGTGTAAAATTGTTCACAGATATTTGTCACTGAACAGCACAAAACGTATAGACAAGGAATAAACCAATGCAAAATGTGTCACGTTATGCTATACAAAGTATTGATCAATCAATCAAATCATGATTCAAGTGATCAAATCATGATAAGAGATCAATCAATCAAGATTTGATATCAAACAAGTAATGAGTCAAGTGCAGATATCGGAAAAAACGTCCCCTTCCCATTTTACAAACTACCTATCAATCGATTAATCAATCAATCAATCAAACGATTAATCAATCAATGATTGATCAATCATGATCACAAACCATCAATCAACCAATCCACATATCTTTCACGTTGAGTTTATGAAACAAAATACGTTTAATTATTTGTTGAACAATCGACTTTTGCGTATTATTATGTCACCCCTTTGAAAAAGGGGGGATATATTGTTATTCTACGAATTTTTTCTTCCACACTTTTTGTCCAGCCGATTTCTCGGAGATGCCTTGACATGTATTTATAAAATTGCACCATAATGACAATCTCCATGTGCAAAGTTGCAGGAAGCATGGAATAGGTCAAGATGGCCGCCGTTACCATGGAAACGGCAAAAATGTAAAAAACCGAAAAATGGTCCAAATTACATAAAACTTTCAGAACTAATAACTCATCGACAGAAGGCGTGACATCCATCTTGAGAACTTTCAAAATGGCTACCGTTGTCATGGAAACCGTCCAAACGTGAAAAAAACGAAAATAAATCCTTAATTAATTCATAGAAAATAAACCGCTACAGATACGACCAAAAAAACCGTAAGTAGAAAACAGAAGTATAAACTGTAGAATTCATTGCCGTTGGAATTTTTAAGATAGCTGCTGTTACCATGGAGATAACGCTTAAAGTGCACATTGGACCCATATGGTAAAAAACGTCAAAGTAACATTTTTGTACAGATTTTAACCTCATTCCCGTTAAAATTATATTGTATTGTCATCTGTCTTTGAAATTTTCAAAATGGCCGCCGTTGCCATGGAAACAGCTAAAAAAAAAAAAAAAAAAAAAAAAAAAAAACTCGAAAATTTGAGACAAAATTCTGTGATTAAGACTATGTGCTAAACGTCTTCTAGAATATGCTAGAAGAAAACTAATACATAATTCAAAGTGCTTCTATTCTATACGAAAATCGTGCTTAAGAGAGAAAATCGCCACTGAGAGAGAGAGAAACACGAAGAGTACACATAATTGACATTTCTGCACTTGCATTAAAGTACACATCCGTTAATTGAACACCTGCAAAAATATACACATTAGCTGAAATCAATCGATAAGCGTGTAATTAAATTGTACAAGATAAAATACATGTATCGTGTGATACGCGAGATATTGAAGAATAAAATGAACAGTTAGTATGCCGCTCCGTCAATATATACACATGTTGTCTGTCCAAGGTCCCCTCTAAAAAGAATAGTAATGTACTAACTCCACGATAATATACTTCAGTATCACGTGACACCACCTTTCTTCTTCGCGCGTGTGTCTAATTTAAGATTTTAAAGAGTTCCCCAACTATATATAGACATCACTCTTAGTCTACGAGAAGAGAAAAGGGGGGGGGGGGGGGGGTTGTCAAAGGCATGTATACTATACGTGCCATGTGACTTTGGTACACTCAAACTGGTTGCTGCTACTGTGACAAAGTCTAGAACGGGGTGACATCCTCCGCTATTGCTTGCAATGGCAAATCTAGTGTTAGAATAACTCATTCGCTATTCATTTTTTCTGATGAGAAAACAGGAAATAGAGTATTTTTCTCAATTGTACGTGTAAAATTGTTCACAGATATTTGTCACTGAACAGCACAAAACGTATAGACAAGGAATAAACCAATGCAAAATGTGTCACGTTATGCTATACAAAGTATTGATCAATCAATCAAATCATGATTCAAGTGATCAAATCATGATAAGAGATCAATCAATCAAGATTTGATATCAAACAAGTAATGAGTCAAGTGCAGATATCGGAAAAAACGTCCCCTTCCCATTTTACAAACTACCTATCAATCGATTAATCAATCAATCAATCAAACGATTAATCAATCAATGATTGATCAATCATGATCACAAACCATCAATCAACCAATCCACATATCTTTCACGTTGAGTTTATGAAACAAAATACGTTTAATTATTTGTTGAACAATCGACTTTTGCGTATTATTATGTCACCCCTTTGAAAAAGGGGGGATATATTGTTATTCTACGAATTTTTTCTTCCACACTTTTTGTCCAGCCGATTTCTCGGAGATGCCTTGACATGTATTTATAAAATTGCACCATAATGACAATCTCCATGTGCAAAGTTGCAGGAAGCATGGAATAGGTCAAGATGGCCGCCGTTACCATGGAAACGGCAAAAATGTAAAAAACCGAAAAATGGTCCAAATTACATAAAACTTTCAGAACTAATAACTCATCGACAGAAGGCGTGACATCCATCTTGAGAACTTTCAAAATGGCTACCGTTGTCATGGAAACCGTCCAAACGTGAAAAAAACGAAAATAAATCCTTAATTAATTCATAGAAAATAAACCGCTACAGATACGACCAAAAAAACCGTAAGTAGAAAACAGAAGTATAAACTGTAGAATTCATTGCCGTTGGAATTTTTAAGATAGCTGCTGTTACCATGGAGATAACGCTTAAAGTGCACATTGGACCCATATGGTAAAAAACGTCAAAGTAACATTTTTGTACAGATTTTAACCTCATTCCCGTTAAAATTATATTGTATTGTCATCTGTCTTTGAAATTTTCAAAATGGCCGCCGTTGCCATGGAAACAGCTAAAAAAAAAAAAAAAAAAAAAAAAAAAAAACTCGAAAATTTGAGACAAAATTCTGTGATTAAGACTATGTGCTAAACGTCTTCTAGAATATGCTAGAAGAAAACTAATACATAATTCAAAGTGCTTCTATTCTATACGAAAATCGTGCTTAAGAGAGAAAATCGCCACTGAGAGAGAGAGAAACACGAAGAGTACACATAATTGACATTTCTGCACTTGCATTAAAGTACACATCCGTTAATTGAACACCTGCAAAAATATACACATTAGCTGAAATCAATCGATAAGCGTGTAATTAAATTGTACAAGATAAAATACATGTATCGTGTGATACGCGAGATATTGAAGAATAAAATGAACAGTTAGTATGCCGCTCCGTCAATATATACACATGTTGTCTGTCCAAGGTCCCCTCTAAAAAGAATAGTAATGTACTAACTCCACGATAATATACTTCAGTATCACGTGACACCACCTTTCTTCTTCGCGCGTGTGTCTAATTTAAGATTTTAAAGAGTTCCCCAACTATATATAGACATCACTCTTAGTCTACGAGAAGAGAAAAGGGGGGGGGGTTGTCAAAGGCATGTATACTATACGTGCCATGTGACTTTGGTACACTCAAACTGGTTGCTGCTACTGTGACAAAGTCTAGAACGGGGTGACATCCTCCGCTATTGCTTGCAATGGCAAATCTAGTGTTAGAATAACTCATTCGCTATTCATTTTTTCTGATGAGAAAACAGGAAATAGAGTATTTTTCTCAATTGTACGTGTAAAATTGTTCACAGATATTTGTCACTGAACAGCACAAAACGTATAGACAAGGAATAAACCAATGCAAAATGTGTCACGTTATGCTATACAAAGTATTGATCAATCAATCAAATCATGATTCAAGTGATCAAATCATGATAAGAGATCAATCAATCAAGATTTGATATCAAACAAGTAATGAGTCAAGTGCAGATATCGGAAAAAACGTCCCCTTCCCATTTTACAAACTACCTATCAATCGATTAATCAATCAATCAATCAAACGATTAATCAATCAATGATTGATCAATCATGATCACAAACCATCAATCAACCAATCCACATATCTTTCACGTTGAGTTTATGAAACAAAATACGTTTAATTATTTGTTGAACAATCGACTTTTGCGTATTATTATGTCACCCCTTTGAAAAAGGGGGGATATATTGTTATTCTACGAATTTTTTCTTCCACACTTTTTGTCCAGCCGATTTCTCGGAGATGCCTTGACATGTATTTATAAAATTGCACCATAATGACAATCTCCATGTGCAAAGTTGCAGGAAGCATGGAATAGGTCAAGATGGCCGCCGTTACCATGGAAACGGCAAAAATGTAAAAAACCGAAAAATGGTCCAAATTACATAAAACTTTCAGAACTAATAACTCATCGACAGAAGGCGTGACATCCATCTTGAGAACTTTCAAAATGGCTACCGTTGTCATGGAAACCGTCCAAACGTGAAAAAAACGAAAATAAATCCTTAATTAATTCATAGAAAATAAACCGCTACAGATACGACCAAAAAAACCGTAAGTAGAAAACAGAAGTATAAACTGTAGAATTCATTGCCGTTGGAATTTTTAAGATAGCTGCTGTTACCATGGAGATAACGCTTAAAGTGCACATTGGACCCATATGGTAAAAAACGTCAAAGTAACATTTTTGTACAGATTTTAACCTCATTCCCGTTAAAATTATATTGTATTGTCATCTGTCTTTGAAATTTTCAAAATGGCCGCCGTTGCCATGGAAACAGCTAAAAAAAAAAAAAAAAAAAAAAAAAAAAAACTCGAAAATTTGAGACAAAATTCTGTGATTAAGACTATGTGCTAAACGTCTTCTAGAATATGCTAGAAGAAAACTAATACATAATTCAAAGTGCTTCTATTCTATACGAAAATCGTGCTTAAGAGAGAAAATCGCCACTGAGAGAGAGAGAAACACGAAGAGTACACATAATTGACATTTCTGCACTTGCATTAAAGTACACATCCGTTAATTGAACACCTGCAAAAATATACACATTAGCTGAAATCAATCGATAAGCGTGTAATTAAATTGTACAAGATAAAATACATGTATCGTGTGATACGCGAGATATTGAAGAATAAAATGAACAGTTAGTATGCCGCTCCGTCAATATATACACATGTTGTCTGTCCAAGGTCCCCTCTAAAAAGAATAGTAATGTACTAACTCCACGATAATATACTTCAGTATCACGTGACACCACCTTTCTTCTTCGCGCGTGTGTCTAATTTAAGATTTTAAAGAGTTCCCCAACTATATATAGACATCACTCTTAGTCTACGAGAAGAGAAAAGGGGGGGGGGGGTTGTCAAAGGCATGTATACTATACGTGCCATGTGACTTTGGTACACTCAAACTGGTTGCTGCTACTGTGACAAAGTCTAGAACGGGGTGACATCCTCCGCTATTGCTTGCAATGGCAAATCTAGTGTTAGAATAACTCATTCGCTATTCATTTTTTCTGATGAGAAAACAGGAAATAGAGTATTTTTCTCAATTGTACGTGTAAAATTGTTCACAGATATTTGTCACTGAACAGCACAAAACGTATAGACAAGGAATAAACCAATGCAAAATGTGTCACGTTATGCTATACAAAGTATTGATCAATCAATCAAATCATGATTCAAGTGATCAAATCATGATAAGAGATCAATCAATCAAGATTTGATATCAAACAAGTAATGAGTCAAGTGCAGATATCGGAAAAAACGTCCCCTTCCCATTTTACAAACTACCTATCAATCGATTAATCAATCAATCAATCAAACGATTAATCAATCAATGATTGATCAATCATGATCACAAACCATCAATCAACCAATCCACATATCTTTCACGTTGAGTTTATGAAACAAAATACGTTTAATTATTTGTTGAACAATCGACTTTTGCGTATTATTATGTCACCCCTTTGAAAAAGGGGGGATATATTGTTATTCTACGAATTTTTTCTTCCACACTTTTTGTCCAGCCGATTTCTCGGAGATGCCTTGACATGTATTTATAAAATTGCACCATAATGACAATCTCCATGTGCAAAGTTGCAGGAAGCATGGAATAGGTCAAGATGGCCGCCGTTACCATGGAAACGGCAAAAATGTAAAAAACCGAAAAATGGTCCAAATTACATAAAACTTTCAGAACTAATAACTCATCGACAGAAGGCGTGACATCCATCTTGAGAACTTTCAAAATGGCTACCGTTGTCATGGAAACCGTCCAAACGTGAAAAAAACGAAAATAAATCCTTAATTAATTCATAGAAAATAAACCGCTACAGATACGACCAAAAAAACCGTAAGTAGAAAACAGAAGTATAAACTGTAGAATTCATTGCCGTTGGAATTTTTAAGATAGCTGCTGTTACCATGGAGATAACGCTTAAAGTGCACATTGGACCCATATGGTAAAAAACGTCAAAGTAACATTTTTGTACAGATTTTAACCTCATTCCCGTTAAAATTATATTGTATTGTCATCTGTCTTTGAAATTTTCAAAATGGCCGCCGTTGCCATGGAAACAGCTAAAAAAAAAAAAAAAAAAAAAAAAAAAAAACTCGAAAATTTGAGACAAAATTCTGTGATTAAGACTATGTGCTAAACGTCTTCTAGAATATGCTAGAAGAAAACTAATACATAATTCAAAGTGCTTCTATTCTATACGAAAATCGTGCTTAAGAGAGAAAATCGCCACTGAGAGAGAGAGAAACACGAAGAGTACACATAATTGACATTTCTGCACTTGCATTAAAGTACACATCCGTTAATTGAACACCTGCAAAAATATACACATTAGCTGAAATCAATCGATAAGCGTGTAATTAAATTGTACAAGATAAAATACATGTATCGTGTGATACGCGAGATATTGAAGAATAAAATGAACAGTTAGTATGCCGCTCCGTCAATATATACACATGTTGTCTGTCCAAGGTCCCCTCTAAAAAGAATAGTAATGTACTAACTCCACGATAATATACTTCAGTATCACGTGACACCACCTTTCTTCTTCGCGCGTGTGTCTAATTTAAGATTTTAAAGAGTTCCCCAACTATATATAGACATCACTCTTAGTCTACGAGAAGAGAAAAGGGGGGGGGGGGGTT
>NW_026963673.1:0-26257 GCF_036588685.1 Mytilus trossulus | reverse complement strand
ATTATCGCGCTACCTTAGGACGCTCACGTTAACGCCGCCGTTTACAACAAACATTACTCTAGTTGCACTGGGCAGGGACTACCTTTTACTTACATCAAAAGGAAATGTTTTTGTTAAACAGTCGAGAAGTTTAGTTTGCCGAATTCGTTTAAAAACTTTTATTTAGCCTTTAGTTTTTTAAGGTAAAACAAAATAGTAATACCAAATAAATAATATTTTTACTCGTTTTTATCATAGTCACTGGTCCTACAACCATAGGCTTATTTTAAAGTAAATGAATAACCCAATTAATCTTTTTTCCCCATCTGGTTTTAGTTAAAATACACTAATATCTAATAGCCAGTTTAAAGCCTATAGAAACCCAATTTTTTTTTAACATCAATTTTAGTATTTTTCAGCTTAACCCAAAAAATTTTACCCCTTAAATAGTTAAGGAAAATGCTTACACATCTTTTTAAGCCAACCAGATATCTAAAAGCGCGAATAGTATCTAGCCGCTATTCTTTAGTTTAATTAAATCTCTGCCACGATTTCTTAACTCAAAAAAATAACTCTCTTTTATTCGGGAAAATTAAATTCTTAAACTTGTCTTGAAAAACCCTTATGCAAAAGGTACTAAAATTTATTTATACTATTTTAATTCAAGTGCACTTTTCACAAAACAATTATGCACGTCTCTTTAAAAAAGATAAATTATAAAAAGCCTCAGTAAGAGGAATCTAGAACTGACAATTCTAAGTTATATATTAACTACTTTTAACTTATTTATGAAGAAGAAGATTAACTTTTTCTTTAGGAATCAAAGCCCTACTTACTACAATTTTTCTTTATAACGCTTCGAAGTTCTAAGTGCCAAAAAACTACTTTTGAACTTTGCTTCATCAAAGCAACTGGATCATCCCCCACGTGGCACTAAGCTTAGGCCTAACTAGACTATGGAGAATTTGCAGTTCTCAGTTATATTAACATTAACTACTAAGCACAACTTAAGAGAAATACTATCTGACTTAAGAATGAAAATCTTATGTTTTCCCTAAACTACTTAAGCAAGCCAAAGCAAATTACTGCGATTTTGAATTA
This sequence comes from Mytilus trossulus, assembly GCF_036588685.1. Classification (NCBI taxonomy): domain Eukaryota; kingdom Metazoa; phylum Mollusca; class Bivalvia; order Mytilida; family Mytilidae; genus Mytilus; species Mytilus trossulus. The sequence continues at coordinate 25,177 of NW_026963673.1, read as the reverse complement.
ACAGCTCAACGTTTTAGCTTAAACTATTTGGCCAGCATACACTAATTTCATTAGAACTTTTGCTTGGAAGGCAAATATAATATTATTTACTATATATGCATATTATAGCCTAGCAGCAACTTCCGTTACTGCTACCTTGTTACGACTTTTCACAGGTTTCCCCGCGAGCGACGGGCGATTAGTACTCATCTGATTGTATTCAGGGTAATTTTATTTTTAACCCTTACTTACAAGTCCTTCTTCAAAGGCAAGTTTTCTTATCTTATTTGTCTACTTAGTTGAGCTACCTTTTAGTAGCTCAATCTTTGAATTATTGCTTAAGTTACATCTGTATCCCAGATTAACCTTGTCATAAGCTGCATGTCAATCTGAATTATTTTTGAAGTTGTGCTACATGGGCATATAGCCAATTCTAGTAGCTGCACCTAACTAAAAGTAACTTACCTTACCGAACTCAGCAAGTAAAATAAGAGTTAGCTTCAGTAATAACCAAAAATTTTACCCGGACACTCACCATATTAGAGTAAACAACCATACACACGCACTAATAAGACAAGGCTCAAATGTAGGTGGGTTATCCTTTAACACCCAGGATCCCCTGTTTTCTATCTCAGACACCGCCTATTTATTTCTCTTTGACAACCAAATGTTTAGTTAAGAGGAACTTTTGTTTTAAACTATGGATAACAGGGTATCTAATCCTGGTTTCACTTCATAGATTCGTTAGAAGCTCACTAAAACTTTAGGAATATAACCACAAAAAACCGTTAACATTACACTGCACCTATAGTTTTTTTATAGTTTTATAACACAACATTGACTCTAACCAATCCGCTTAAATTTATATTCGAACTGAATCTAACCGCGGCTGCTGGCATTCATCAATTGACCCCGAATTTGTCAAAAAGCTGGGTTAAAGTTTCCTTTATTAACCAATTTTCCCCACTGATGTTGAACTTGCACTTAATTTGTTCAAGCCCGCATTTAGAATCATGAGAAGCATTTTGCCCATAAATTTAGGGCCATAATCAAACCCTCCTACAGATTTGACACAAGGTACTAAAGTATCCATCTTCCTCATTTTCAATGAGACGCTTTAATTAAGCTACTGTATCTTCTATTTTAGGTTTATTTTACTCTTCGTAAAGGCACCATGGTTTTTATGCACAAATACGACACCACTAATATTACAAACAGTAACACACCAGCTATTAGGATATATAACCTTAACCCGCTTCTTTCAGCCATGAAACTTAGAAACAAAGACCCGCTAATTTCTCTGTACTCGTAATTCATAAGACCCATAAGGACCGCTCTGGCACAACACCTTCTGACGAGAACCATAAACTCTAGATTAAAACGATACACTTCATTGGGGTAGATCCTTAAAACATACAAGAACAGGACTATTACACCCCTAACGTAAGTTAGGAACAATAAGAACCCTAACAACCTTCTAACCTCCAGTGCAACCTCCACACATGCAATTATAGACCCCCTCAATAGCACTAGCCCTAAAGAAATAGGTTGCTTGGCAATTAAGACAATCGAAAACACAGCCATCAAAATTACACATATGACTATAACTCTCATTATATAAACATAATTAAGCTTACGCCCCCCGCTACCACCAGCCCTCATACTACCAGCTGGTAGGTAAAATAATTTTTCTGAACAATTTCATTCAAACAGCTGAGTTGACCTAGTCCCTTATGGGCACCTTGAGGGCCCAATAGCTCTAGTCAACCTTGATCCAGACTTTGAGCTACCATCCTGGACCCCTTAAAGAAGGCCATTTTTCTGGGGTGGGAGGTTAGCCTCTCTATGAGCCACATTCTCAAAAAGAATCTTAATAGTTTGGCTGACGACCAAGGCTTAGACCCTAATTTTCTAAGCACTCCTCATCACAAAATTAACCCTACAAAGGGAATAAGAAATACTCTGACTCTCTCATATTTCTCAAGAACTACTACAAACCCAAACCTCTCTATTTTCCTCCCTAATACCCCTCCTAAGATAATAGCCCCAATATACAGGCTAAGAAAAGGAGTTTGTATATTTAAGTGCTCATTAATCCGCAAACTTCTGCTATTAACGTAATTAGACCCAAGTATTACTCTAAATACAATCCGTGCCCTATAAAAAGAAGTGAAGATTAAACCTGTTAGCTCTAATAAATAGCACCCATAAGTTATTCTTCTGTCTATCATTCTTAGCTCAATTATTAGGTCTTTAGAGAAAAACCCTCTTATAAACGGGGCCCCTCTCAAGGACACAATTGCAACCGTTATTGCACCCATTCTTACCGGTAATCCTTGCCACAAGCTTCTTAACCCCCGGATATCTTGGATTCTTTGGTTTCTATGAATAACACCCCCTGCGCCTAGAAACAACAAAGCTTTAAATACCGCATGGGTTACTAAATGAAAAAAAGCTACAGACGGAAGAAGGATTGAAATCGAGAATATTATTAACCTTAACTGCCTCAAAGTCGAGAGTGCGATTACCTTTTTTAGGTCAAACGCAAACACAGCCCTTGACCCCGCTAATATTAGAGTAAATAGTCTTAAGACTATAAGTATTTGAGTCACAAAGGGATTAGCTCTGATAATATAAAAAGAGCGAAGAATCAAATAAACCCCAGCTGTCACCAATGTCGAAGAATGCACCAAAGAGGAGACCGGTGTGGGTGCCGCCATGGCAGCAGGTAGCCATGCGCAAAACGGCATTTGTGCGCTTTTAGTTATACCTGCAAGAACTACCACAAACCCTAAATTAACCCATGTCTGCACTGGGTGGTATATATAAATTAACCACCCCCCTTCTCTTAAAAAAATAGAAACTCTAAAAAGTACAAAAACATCCCCAATTCGATTAGTCAAAGCTGTCAACATAGCCGCAGATAACCTCTTATTGTTCTGGTAATAAGCCACTAATAGGAATGAGGTGAGCCCTAGCCCGTCTCAACCAATTAAAAGTATTACTAAATTAGGAACTAAGATTATAAACACTATAGACAGCACAAACAACCATACTAATCCCATAAACCGCTTGTAGTATGGCTCTCCAGCTATATACCACTTGCAGTAGGTTGCTACACTTCCTCTAATTACCAAAACCGTCCCAACAAAGACTATTCTTACGCTATCTAGTAGAACTCTGAAGCTAAATGAGAGACAATTACTCTCTCAAACAGTAACTTCCAATAAATAAGCTTTTCCAAAGGTCCTCCCTCTAAGAATAAATAAGTATCCAATCAGAATCAGTAAAAGTAACCCTAAGTTACTTTTTAATTGTATGATACTATTTTTACGAGCCATCTCTTAGTAACCTTGACATCAAATCGTCTCCGCATAGTCGCATCACCATAACCAGAAGGGCCAAGCAAATTCTGGCTTCGCAAACAGCTAAACATAGAATTAGTAAAATTAACCAAAACTGATTTATTAGAAACACATGGGTTACAAACAATAAGCCTAGTCTTATTATTTCAAGCCCTACAAATAAACACAAAAGGTGTTTGTTTATACGGAAGATTACAAAACAGCCTATACTTATTAAGAAAACTCCTAGGAATTTTATTCAAATCATAGCTTTAAAACACATAGTTTTCTACGACTTACAAGGCCGTCGCTTCAGCAAAGCTTTTAAAACTACCTACCTTCTATGATCCTCCGTATAGAGACACAATAAGACACAAAAAATATAACACTGAATACACGCGATTGCAACTTCAGCGGCTCCAAAAACACCTCCGCCCATTATTAACCCTTTAATACCCCCAACTCCTGTAAGCAGCCTTCTGCTATTTAACCAGCTAACTACTAACTCTCTCCTGCATATAGTTAGAATTACTTTACCAGCTCCCAGATTTAGTGTCAGACGTAAAACTAATGTTAAAGGGCGAAGTATGCCACTAATTAGCTCAACCACTACTATAAAAGGCACAAGGATTAACGGGCAACCTGTTGGAACGAGACTCATCAACCCCCTGCTCAAATCTGCATAAAAGACTAGATAAAACTAAACAAGTTCAAATAGACAAAGCAAAGGAGAACCCGAACACAAACTGCCCTCTTACAGGGAAAAAGAATGGAAAGTTTCCAGACAGATTTAGTATCAGAATTATCATGAACAGACCCCTTATTACTAGAGGAAACCCAGATAGCTTTAGTCCCTTTCCGTTCAATCGAATCATCGAATAAGTAAAGGATAGCACCAAACTCCGAAAAGAGCTCGTACTTCTACCCTTAGTGTACACGTCTCTAAATAGCACGGTTATTGGCACTATAGAAGACAGCAACCATAACGGCATAGACAACCAAATTAAGTTATAGCTGTGAGCATCAAATCTAGAAAAAACATCTATTAACATGACTTTAAATTATTGATTACGCGATTTCTTATAAATATAAGTGATACACGTGTTATAAGGGTTAGTTCACACAAATGGCAATTGGCTATAAACATGCTTCCTTCCTGGATAAAGGTCTCGGGTACCTGCTCAGTCTATTTCACCACATAAACCCCCACTAAATACAACCCCTCGCTGGCTTACTAGAGCCTCTCATAGAAGGAACTTAAAATATATTAGAGACCCAAAAGACACAGCGGACCCATAAGAAGACACCCAATGTCAGTGAGCATAAATATCAGCGTAGTCTATATACCGTCGAGGCATTCCTCTTAGGCCTAAGAAATGCTGAGGAAAGAAGGTAGTATTTACCCCAAAAAATATTGCTATAAAATGGGCTTTCCTCCATTTCTTATTAAAGCATACTCCAACAAAATTTGGCAACCAATGGTTAAGACCACAGAACACCCCAAACACCGCCCCTATTCTTAGCACATAATGGAAATGAGCCACCACATAATATGTGTCGTGTAGAGACACATCCATAGAAGCCCTAGACAGTAAGACCCCTGTTAGCCCTCCCACGGTGAATAAAAACAGAAACCCAGTACTTCAGTAGGCGGCAGGCTTTATTTTGAATTTTCTTCCTGCTATAGTTGCCAGTCATCTGAATACTTTCACCCCTGTTGGAACAGCGATTACTATAGTTGCGGTAGAAAAATAGCCTCGAGTATCAACATTAAGACCTACGGTAAACATGTGGTGAGCCCACACCATACACCCTAACCCTCCAATTCCGATTATTGCGTATACTATCCCAATTAGACCAAAAACCGCTTCTTTTCCAGAGCAATGCATAATTACTTTTGATATCACACCAAAGGCAGGTAGAATAAGAATATACACTTCCGGATGCCCAAAAAATCAAAACAAATGTTGGAACAAAACGGGGTCCCCCCCTCCTGCGGGATCGAAAAAAGTTGTGTTAAAGTTTCGGTCAAACAAGATTATTGTGATGCCCCCTCCTAGAACCGGAATTGAAATAATTAAAAGAACTGCAGTAACTCTAATCCTTAAAACATAAAGCTCCGCTCGTTCTCCTTTCATTTCTAACACTGGCATATTTTTATTGGTCCTAGCAAAGTTAATAGCCCCCACTAGAGAGCTGAGCCCAGCTAGATGTAGTGACACAATAAGAACATCCATCCTAGGGCCCCTATGATAGGGGTACACAGATAAAGGGGGGTAAATAGTTCATCCAGCACCAACTCCTTTATCCGTTCTAAAGGACAGTATTAGTAAATATAGTGCATTAGGAGATAGTCAATAACTTAAGTTGTTTATTCGCGGGTAAATTATATCTTTACCTCCTACTAAGCAGAGGAATCAACCAATTACCGAAAGCTCCAATTAAGATAGGTATCACAGCAAAAAAAATTATTATTAAGGCATGCGTTGTAACCACCACATTATAGAATCAATCTCTTTTTAAGAACACTGCTCCAGGATGCCCCAGTTGCATTCGGATCATTAACCTCAACCTTGCTCCAAACAACCCTCCTCAGACTCCGCTATACAGATAAAGGGTTCCAATATCTTTGTGATTTGTTGATCACAGCCATCGACGTCACCAGGACTCCACTTCTCCATAACCCCCTACTTCTTCCTTTTTTAGTATTTTTATCATTTTATTTATCCTTACTTAGAAGCCAATCATCTAGCCTTATTAGCCCTTAGAGCCGCACTAGATTTTAGCCTCTTAATATTTTTTTCCCTATACGCTATAGTAAGATATGCCTTTTCAAACCTTCTATTAGATCCTTGAGAACTTTCATTGGTCCCATACTTCCTTAAGAAGCACTCTCGACGTGAAAACCACAGGTACACACAATACACTTCCAACAGCAAAAGTAAGCCTCTTACAATCACCTCTCATCAAAATTCGTTTCGCATAAATGCCACTTCTAGTATTAACCTACTCATTCCAAAGACCCCTCACGATATTCGTGGTAGAGACCCCCAAACAAGATAAGAAGGAAACCCCTTGAGGACAAAATCCCTAACACTCTCTTACCGTAAAAGAACATGTAGGCAAAAGGTATTAACAGCACTACCTCTACATCAAACACGACGAACAAAACTGCTACTAGAAAGAATCGGATAGAAAAGGGCCTCCGAGCTCTTCCAATAGGCTCAAATCCACACTCATATGGACTGCACTTTTCTCGGTCTAGACCCCCGCTTTTCCCTTAGTAGCATAAATAACCCCGTAAACAAAAAAGACACAATGCAGACAAACGCAACTCTTAACCCCATAACCATTCTTCTAGAAAACTTATGGAAGTGTCTTTAGCTCCCAAAGCCAATATTTTATTTTAAACTATATCTAGCTAAAAAAGGGTTGACACCACTAATAGCCCCACAACCTATCGTTCTTAAATTAAACTACTTTTTTATAAGGAAAAATGGTACAAGCCATTTATAACAAAGTTAGCAGCCCTATTATGTTAATTAACTTCCTCACTTAAGAATGAAAACCTAGGCTTAATAATTAGATGCAAACCAATCCTTTTTTTAAAGTACCATTCTACAAAAAGGAGGTAACAACTACCTATAGTTATGTTTGAAACAAAATATTTTATTTTAAATTACCTTTTTATCATACTTTTGTGGTTTTACCCACTCTTTTTGAGCCGAAATCAAAACGCCCCTGGCCTAAAAGCAGTTTCTAAATAAATCTCACCAAGATCAATGCCCCCCCTGCTAGGTTAGCCCCGATCACTATCCTCCACATAATCTTGAATTCTGCTTTGTTTTTGTCTACTAACCTTTTTATTACTATCCTATAAAAAAAGTCAATGTAGAATTTTAGCCTGATTACTGAACCTATAATACAAGCCACGATTACAGCCCTTCCTCTCATTAGAAACACCAATACTTTCGCTAGAAAGCCAAGGAAAGGAGGCATCCCCATCAGTATCAGTAACCCTATACCCCTCGCGGCTCTACTAATCTGACCGCCCATTCTTGTTTTGTTTATTATTGAGCACCCATAAAAAAACAGCCCTACCGACAGCGAGTAAACTGCAAAATACCCTACAAAGACTACTCTTGACCATGTGAGCCCTAACAGCATTCATGATGTATGCACAAACGACGAGTACGCGCTTATTACTCGTACTGAATTCTGGTTAAGGCCCCCTACTGCCCCAATTCCAGCTATCAATACAATTACTACTCACAACCCCTTAGAGGGTATAATTATTGATAAAAAGACAAGGGGGGCGACTTTTTGCCAAGTTAATATTAACCCTCTTGCTAACCATCTGCTGTTCTTAATAATTGAAGGGACCCACGAATGTAGCGGGAAAACGCCAGATTTTAACACTGTACCCGCCCCCCTTATCACCAGCCCTCTCACTACGTGCTGCTCTATCAAGGTTACAAAACCCACTAGTATCAGAATTGACCCCGTTCTTTGTACCACAAAATATTTTACACAGGGCTCAGGACTATAGTGACCATCAGGGTTTATAATTACAAGAAATCCATACAGATTTAGCTCTAAACCGAGTCACACCCCCTACTATCTCTTCTCTTCTAACCCTAAGAATTGTCCCGATCAATATTACCCCTAATCTCACTAATTTTATAGGTCTTACCACAAAGCTTACCATTTCAAGTAAAGGTTACTTATAACACTTGAAAATCATAGGTCTTCTGTCCTTAATTAGACTACTTTACTCAGACTAGTAAGCGCTTGGAATCGCTTTGGTACTTGATTTCAAATCAAAACTGTTTAACTAGTCTGTATGACTCCTATTTTTAACCTTTTAAATGGTCAGGAATCTTATATCAGGACGGAGCATGCTCTTCTTGAATGTACGCATACCACGAAGGCTTTGCGTCTGGGTACTTAAACGTATAGACGTCCCCGTCTCATATTTTGAACCACCACATGTATAACCATCCTCCAAACCACACATATACTAAACATCATAATGCTACCCATACCACATCTACGAAGTGTCAGTACCAAATGCAAGCCTCAAAACCAAAGTGCCGTTGACTGGAAAACTCCCCACGCCATAGTCGGACTAACCTCACCATTAGTCAAAGAGTCCCCACAACTACGTGCATTCCATGAAACCCAGTTAGTAAATAAAACACTCTTCCATACACCCTATCTGCAATAGTGTATGAGTTTCAGTAGTATTCTCGAAGTTGCACTAGGAAGAACACAGTCCCACATAAAATTGTTACCACTAGGCCAATAAATGGCCCAACATCATAATCCTTCAAACGCATTCTCTTATGGGCTTGAGTTACGAATAACCCCCTCCTAATTAAAAGACCTGTCTCGAACAGCCTTGTCGACGACGGGTTTGGCGTGCGGATCCCTGGAGGGGGTCATCGCATCCCTAGTTCACACGAGGGTCTTAAGGCATTATGGAAGAAAGTCCAAAAAAAAGAAAAGAAGAACATTACTTCAGACAGAATAAAAAGGGCAACTCCATCACGAAATCTCTTGATTACGAAGCGAGTATGAAACCCAATATCTCCCTCACGAATTAAGTCTCGCCATCATCTAAAAGTTCTCAATAGTATACACCCCAACCTCATTCCTATTAATAGAAATCTGGGAGTTCGATGCAGTCACAAAATTAACCCTACCGCTATTCCGTTTGCCGAGATAGCCACAAAAAAGGGCCACGGACTTGGACCTGGTACATAGTAACGAGAATAAGGATTACGATTCATTGTTTAGGGTATAAACATAAACATAAAGTTCAGCGGTATCCAATGAGCCGCCAGAACAAAAACATCACAAACTCTTCTCAAGTTTAAGGACTCCCTGTGTGACACCCCCTTCCCGTGACAACAACTTCCATATAGGTATAGTCTAAAACATGCCCTAATAAAGCTTATCAGACCCAGGATAAGCAGGAACACTCCACTTATTCACCCTCCCACGCCGAAAACGAGGATTTCCCCAAATAAGTTTAGACTAGGAGGGGCTGCTATGTTGCTTGATCTTAACAGGAAACACATTAAGACTAGACTTGGGCAGACTAACAAGCCCCCTTTATTTATTACTAGCAGACGCGAGTGCCTCATCTTATAGATAGCATTCACATACCTGAACAAACCTGATGAACACAACCCATGCCCGATCATAATAATAATGGCCCCCACTACCCCTAATACCGTGTTGCTAAGCACTCCTAATAGCACAAGCCTCATATGCGCTACAGAGGAATATGCTACCAAACATTTTAGGTCCACTTGCCGTACACACGCTAATCCTGCGTAGACACCTCCTGCCAAGTTCACCACTAGTAGCAGCACAAAAAAAACGCTTCTAAGCCTTATTTGTATAACTATTATAAATCGAAGCAGCCCGTACCCTCCTAATTTTAGTACCACCCCGGCCAATAGCATCGAACCGGCTACTGGGGCCTCTACGTGAGCCTTAGGTAGTCACAGGTGAAATGGATATATTGGTAGCTTGATAAGAAACCCTAGAATGTATAGCCATCACAATCTCATTCCCCTTTTTTTTACTAGCCTTACCACAGAACTTATCCTCCTCCTCAACCCTCTAATATAGAGTTCTCTTACCCCCCATAAGAAAAAAAGAGATCCGAACACCGTATAGATTACTATATACCCCCCTGCCTGTAAACGCTCTGGCTGATAGCCTCAGCCTACAATTAATAACAACAGAGGGGCTAGCACACTTTCAAAAAAAAAAAAAAAAGAAAGAACCTCCTCACCCTGAATCTTATCACTAAAATTAGGCTGATTCTGATAATTATTAAATTAAATCTTGCTTTCCGGTGGATCTTAACCCTCCTTAGGTAGGAAAGAATTGCTACAAATAGAGTTAGTGTAACCATTAACCCTATTACAAAGTCTGTGGTGTACAACCCGTTCAACTCTACCCCCCCTATCGCGACTCTTGTGGCGCCCATACTTAGAATAGTTAGAACGCTTAACCCAATGACACTCATATTTAGGTTTTTTATAATAATCAATGCAATAAGTCTAATTGCCAACCTTTTAACCATAAGTAAGACAGACTTTATCTGACACATTCAGTGTAAATGAATTATACTAGTTTATATTATCTTACATACACCCTAACTAGAACTACTACACACACACTAGCCATAAGTATGACACATAGAAGAACAGTCCAACACAAACTCATTAACTTATCATAACGTAAACGAGGTAAAGAAGCACGAATAACCACAAAGAAGACCGCAAAAGCCATCATAAAGACCCCGATCAACGCTTCATTTCCCCCGAAAAATATCGCCGCCCTTATAACCCTTCTGAGAAGAATACTAGAGTACTCCGCAATAAATATAACTGCAAACCCCCCTCCGCTGTACTCCACGTTGTATCCTGACACTAATTCCGACTCTCCTTCCACAAAATCAAATGGCGCCCGATTAGTTTCAGCTAGCATACACAGCATTCAGACAACTATAACTACGCACAAAGGAAAAAAGAAAAAAAAGGACCTTTGTTGGAACACCCTAATTTCTTGAAACATAAACACACCCGAGCACAGCACCACACAAAAGAAGATAAATCCTATAGGGATCTCATAAGAAATTCTTTGCGCCATCGCACGAACTGCACCTAGCAAAGAGTATTTAGAGTTAGAAGCCCATCCGGATATTATTACCCCGTAAACCCTGACTCTAGTAATAACTATAAACAGAATCACCCCGAAAACATAAAACACTTCAGCCGACTTATACGGGTATAAAAGCCATCCAAGTAAACTGATAGTTAATATTAGTGCAGGAGCCAAAATGAAGGGCCCTACGTTAGCACGTGTAGGCACAATAAACTCTTTACATAACAACTTACCTGCGTCACTAAAAGGCTGCAAGATCCCTATATAACTCACCTTGGATGGACCCTTTCGGATTATAATGATAGCCAAAATTTTACGTTCCAACAAAGTATAGAAGCCCACAGCGAGAAGCACCCCTACAAAAGGGATAACACCAACAACCACGCCTACTCAGTCCACCAGTGCAGCCTTAGTCGACCCCAAGGGAGTAAAAGAGTCCGCTGACACTTGACAAAGGCTTAATAGGATAGAGGCTCCAAAGAAAACAGCTACTCTCCTTAGAGTCTTAAATAGACACTCGACACTAACCATAATGAGACTGGGCTTAGCTTTGTAATTCACACACAAACAAGAGTATATCTTATAAGACGAGCTTAAATCGTATGCATTAGGTCTGCCAGCTTGTGCCATGAAAGCAAGTATATATACTTATGAATTGATCCTAAATCAAACGCATTAGCTCTGCCAGCTCTCACAAAGATAAGAGCCACTACTCACGGCGCCTTAGGGGCATGAGCCCTATATCCTAATATTAGACCACCTTATCACTAAAAGCTACTTGCCCATTGTACAAGTTCATTAAATTAAAAGTTTAACGCTTCTTAAAAGCTTTAGCTTATTTTTATTTTAGTTAAGAGCTTCCAACCATATGACAAAATATTTCTCAGGAATAAACTCAATCACAATCGGTATAAATCTATGGTTAACCCCGCAAATTTCAGAACACTGCCCGTAAATAATTCTACACTGGGAAGCTTTTATAGGAAGCCGATTAATTCGACCTGGGATGGCATCTACTTTAATTAGTAACTTAGGGAGTGCAAACGAATGGAGCACATCAGACCTTCTTACAAAAGCAGTTATTTGCACATCTGCTGGAGCCACCATCCGGTTATCAACATCCAACAAACGATACCCTCCTTTTCTAAATGTCTCCTGCTGGTCTTCTATGTAAGAATCAATTGTATAACACGAAATTCTTTCAGCGCTTTCTCTAGAGCTTGGAGTGTCTAAATTGCGACAAAATTCGTAAGATCAGTACCATTGTTTCCCAATCGCCTTAAAATTTCACCGGGGCCGTTTTACTTCTTCTATATAATATAGGTTAATTATAGAAGGAAACCACAACCCTACTAACATCAACATTAGCACAATAGTCCATCAAAATTCTAATCGTTGACGGTTCAAGAAATGGCGATAAGAAAATTTAGTAAGAAGGATTACGCATCCTATATATATAACAAAGACCAACACAGCCACTGCTACTATCATCACAAAACCATGGTACCGGAACAGGTCTTCCTATAGTTCCCCCCATGGACAATATCACCAAAATATCGACTCCCGTAAAAAGACATATTTATATTTTTCTACACTTATTAGCCCACTCACGTGCGCTACTTTCGCGATTTACTAATTTTAATAACTTGAAATAAGCTAAAAACTTAAACCATTTCAGGTCTACAGGACGACTCCTACAGAATTTAGGGTATTCAAGCAGCTTGTCCCACACCCACAAAGAAAGAGGGTTTAATAACAACCTAGAGAAATAAATGACTGAAAGACACTGCCATAAGGCTCCCGCACTGGGCGAGCACCAATCCATGTAACCTAATAAACCTACCAACCACACTCAAAACACTACTTGATTAAACGGGTAAAAACATAAACTTCGATACTTACCTCTGTGAAGACTAGGAATTAGGTATAATACTACAATCGACAAAAACATAACATATACCCCCCCGCTTTATGAGGAATTGAACGAAGGATTGCATAAGCAAACATAAAATACCACTCAGGCTGAACATGGATTGGCGTTTTTATAGGATTAGCAGGCCAATAGTTTAAATGATTCCTAACAGCTCAGGATCCACACACACTAAATATATAAAAAAGAACCTAAAGCAAACATAACCAAAAGATCTTTAATAGTATAGAAGGGGTGGAAGGGCACACACATAGTACCTCTTTCAATACCCAAAGGGTTATTACTCCCTTTCTCATGTAAAAAAACAGGTGTAAAAAAACAACCGCCACTATCACAAACGGTAAGAGAAAGTGTAAAGTATAAAACCGCTTTAGAGTTGCATTACACACGGTCCAACCCCTCATACATAGCGGAGCATACTCTCTCCTACTACGGGATCACTCTAAGTATATTAGTAATAACAGTAGCCCCCAATATGACATTGCCCCCAAGGCAAAGTGTAACCGAGAAAGCCTCCGCCATAGTTAACAAAAACAAATGCACCCCAAAATACCACACTGTCTTATCTAAATAAGACCCATAATACAGCCCACGAGCAATGTGCGCATAAATACAGATAAAAACATAGAGGACCATTTGCATGAATATTACGCAACATCATCTTTTTCCACATTACGCATAATATGTACTACAGAATCGAATGCATGTCTTCATGAGCAGTATAATGAGTTGACAATAAAAGACCCTTAGAAGTTGGATAATTAGGCACAAGCCTAGTATAGAGCCAAACTTCACCAAGCGTTTAAGTTTACAGGACAAGGCAAATCATAGAACCTGTCATTCATAATCTTCACCAACTTATTAGTACTTCGTCACGGACCAACCCTCTTAGGCGTGTTAATATTATTCACAGTATTGTTACCAACCATCTCATAAGAAAGGCCTACACCTTGTTTATGAGTTTACAGCTCACCACCTCTTCCTCGGCACCTCATGAATTTTTGTTATATATACAGGCACAAACCCCCGCACACCGCATTTTTTTATGAGTACACATAAGCTTGGACCCCCCTTTTTACACCTCTGAAGACACCCAAAGTGTTAGTGTCCAACTTTGTTTTTGCTCCATTTTTACTTTATTTTTAATTAGACTTAAGCGACAACAACTTACGCTTCAAAAATTTTTTTATTTTAAGATACACGCTCGTTTCGAACCGAAACCACATGAGCAACAGAGCTGGGGTAAATGAGAAATAAACGTCTCAATCCCATTATCCTACAGCTTACAATTAGCTATAGAGCCAAGTAACTTAGAATTTAAGGTCAAATTCACCACTTTCTCTGCAATAATTAGGTTGAATCTCATGTGGTCCTGAAGAATGCTTACTCCCGCAAAGGCTTTGTAGCCTTTCAAGCATACACTAAAACAAGTAATTAGGTGTAAGGAGACCCGTATTGACCAGTTTTTAAATAGACCATAACAGCCTAACAATAAACGAATTACTGTAATTTTGCTTATCTTATGGATTATTTTAATAAATTATAACTATTAATACACCAATAACTTTAACTATGAGCATTAATAACTACTGACCCGTCTTTACTAACATCAGGAACACTGTCTTCTTCACTTACAACCACATTTCTCTGCTCGACTGGCTGACAGACATTAGCTGGGACTTCAGGCTCCACAACAGCTATTTGTTCTTCTAAAGGAACATAGCCACCCTCAGCATGGGGGCCCCTTCCTCCTGATTATCAGGAACAACTTCAGCGACACCATTCACAACAGCATCTCCAACAGCTGAAATAGTTTCAGGTAATGGGAGCACCCTACAGTGTCACCCCCTCCGCCCTGACATAAGTCCCCTCCTCAACGTCTATTCTAAACACTCAGTTTTTATATGAAAAAAAACCATCTCACACACCTTAACAGTAGCCTTTTTTTGCAGCAAACCCTGCCTAAGCCACTCTCATACAGCCTCTCTAGTGCCCAACACATTCAACAATCTATCACTAAGCAACACACTCATTTACATAAAAGAACCTTTTATAAGTTAATCAGCCTATTATACAATATTATTTATGTCATTACAGATCAGTCACAAAGTATTGCTTTAGCTAAAAACTCGCTCGCTTAAAAGAGACCTTAAAGCTATGCATAAGCTTTTGGTTAACAAACCAATAAAACTTCAATTAAATTAAAGCTTCGGCAGGGTCTTGTTGCTCTTCTTTTACACACAGGCCTCTTCGCTTTACCCTTATGCAAGAAGTACTAAAATTTATTTGCCCACTTTACTTCAAGTAAGCTTTTATGAGGCAATCGTGTGCATTTCTTTAGAAAGATAAATTCTAAAAACCTCAGTGAGATGAGCCTAAAACTAATTAACTCCTCTAAATTGTTTATAAAGAAAAGCTTTAACTTTTTCTTTAGGAATCAAAGTCCTACGTACTATAATACTTCTTTATAACACCTCAGAGCAATAAACTACTTTTGAGCTTAGCTTCATCAAAGCAACTGGGCCATCCCCCCACGTACAACTAAGCTAGGAAGAATTTGTAGCTCTCAGTTATATTAACATTAGCAACTAAACACAACTTAAGAGACAGCTATCTGGCTTGAGAATAAGAATCTTATACCCTAAGCAAATTACTGGGATTTTCAATTAACAGCTCAACATTCTAGCTTAATTTATTCACCAGCGTACACTAATTTCATTAAAATTTTTGCCCAGAAGGCAAATATAGTAATTATTGCTATGTAACCATCCTATACCAGCACATTTAACAGCCTAACGCCACGTTTATTTACATAAAAAGGCCCTATACAATATTGTCTATAGCACTCAGATCTGTGACAGAACATGCTTTGCTTAAAAACCTTTATACGAAACTAACTCACTTAAAAGGGACCTCAGGACCAGACATAAACTTCATCACTTGTAGTCTTTGTAAGTTTATAACCCACCTAACCCCCTTTTAGGCGTGTTAATATTACATACTATTGTTAACACTTACTTTTTAAGACGCTCACAACCTTGTTTACAAGCTCACGCTTCTACGTTTCACAATTTTATTTAGCTTCATTTTGTTGCTGCACACCACATTTTTGTCACCTCTATTTAACCTGCTTTCCTATTTCCTCCCCTCCAGATCAGCCCCCCAGGCATTAGTGTGTCATTTTGATTTTAATTTTATTTTTGATTTACTTTTTGCTTAGACTTTAAGTGACCCATGAATTACGCTTTGGAACTTTCATATGACTTGATTTCTATTTATTTTTTGATTTTAAGATACAGATAGTCTAGTTTTCAAACCCAAAAATCACATGAGCAACCAAAATTAGGGCAAACGAAAAAAATTAACACTTAGATCCATTTCTCCTGCAGTTTACAATTAACCACAGGAAGCAAATAGCTTAGAATTTAGGTTTAAGTTGTTTTTTTCTACCACTAATTAGGTAAGTCTCACATGACTCTGAAATGCTTACTCACTGTAAAGGTCAAACCTTATCTACAACAGGTTGTAAAGCATAATCTAAAACAAGTTTGGACAGGTATGGCATTCGCAACTAGATTTTCAATAAATACACAATGTCAAGTAAAATTAAGTTTTACTTTGACTTATAAGTTATCTTAACTAAGGCTTTTTACATGCATCAGCAACAGGTTTCGTGTAAAAGGACAGGAGAACAGGCCTTGCGGTCACTGTACCGGCCGGTAACAGGAAATGCGGTACACTATAAAACCTCATTCTTAAGGGTTTCACAGTGTTTGGTTTTTTTTTGTCTGTTACTAGCACAAATCCATTACAACCGCCTTTTTAGAACCTTGTTTTATTCTTTAGGTGGGTGATTGCTGCTTTTTGCTGCATTAATAGACTGTTTATTTTTTACCTAATTTGCACCCGTTTTAACCTATTTTTAATAAAATAGCAATACTAATTTTAACAAGAACAACGACACGCCTACCGCACTAATTGCCTTCAGCTTCATAAAAGGCAACCCTTTTATAAACTAATCAGTTTATTGCGTAGCATTATTTAAGCAATGACAGAGCCAGGCAAAGCGTTGCTTTAGCGAAAAAGTCCTTCGTACAAAATTAGCTCATTTTTAAAAGAGGATAGAAACTGAACTAGCTCACGCGTTCTGAACTCAGCTCATGTTAGATTTTAAAGGCGAACAGACCCACCATTAGAAGCTTCTACGCTTAGGATATCTAAGCCACATCGAGGTCGCAATCTTCCCTCCAATACATTTTCGGAGAAATTGCGCTGTTATCCTAGAGTAGCTAGCCACAATAAAGTTAGGAAATACGAGTTAGATTTATATAATAGTGAAGACTTATGTTCACTGATCTCCATCAAATCGTATAAGAGCCAAAACTCCAATTAAGATAAAGCTTCATAGGGTCTTGTCGTCTGCTTTACATAAGGCCTCTTCACCTTAAAGTTAGTTAAATTAAATTTTCAGACACAGCACCTTCTTCGTTAACCCTTTCATACCATCTTCAATTGAAAGCAATTATCGCGCTACCTTAGGACGCTCACGTTAACGCCGCCGTTTACACCAAACATTACTCTAGTTGCACTGGCAGGACTACCTTTTACTTACATCAAAGGAATGTTTTTGTTAAACAGTCGAGAAGTTAGTTGCGAATTCGTTTAAAACTTTTATTTAGCCTTTAGTTTTTTAAGGTAAACAAAATAGTAATACCAAATAATAATATTTTACTCGTTTTTATCATAGTCACTGGTCCTACAACCATAGGCTTATTTTAAAGTAAATGAATAACCCAATAATCTTTTTCCCATCTGGTTTTAGTTAAAATACACTAATATCTAATAGCCAGTTTAAAGCCTATAGAAACCCAATTTTTTTAACATCAATTTTAGTATTTTTCAGCTTAACCCAAAAAATTTTACCCTTAAATAGTTAAGGAAAATGCTTACACATCTTTTTAAGCCAACCAGATATCTAAAAGCGCGAATAGTATCTGCCGCTATTCTTTAGTTTAATTAAATCTCTGCCACGATTTCTTAACTCAAAAAATAACTCTCTTTTATTCGGGAAAATTAAATTCTTAAACTTGTCTTGAAAAACCTTATGCAAAAGGTACTAAAATTTATTTATACTATTTTAATTCAAGTGCACTTTCACAAAACAATTATGCACGTCTCCTTTAAAAAAGATAAATTATAAAAGCCTCAGTAAGAGGAATCTAGAACTGACAATTCTAAGTTATATATTAACTACTTTTAACTTATTTATGAAGAAGAAGATTAACTTTTTCTTTAGGAATCAAAGCCCTACTTACTACAATTTTTCTTTATAACGCTTCGAAGTTCTAAGTGCCAAAAAACTACTTTTGAACTTTGCTTCATCAAAGCAACTGATCATCCCCAATTCTAAGTTATATATTAACTACTTTTAACTTATTTATGAAGAAGAAGATTAACTTTTTCTTTAGGAATCAAAGCCCTACTTACTACAATTTTTCTTTATAACGCTTCGAAGTTCTAAGTGCCAAAAAACTACTTTTGAACTTTGCTTCATCAAAGCAACTGGATCATCCCCCCCACGTGGCACTAAGCTTAGGCCTAACTAGACTATGGAGAATTTGCAGTTCTCAGTTATATTAACATTAACTACTAAGCACAACTTAAGAGAAATACTATCTGACTTAAGAATGAAAATCTTATGTTTTCCCTAAACTACTTAAGCAAGCCAAAGCAAATTACTGCGATTTTGAATTAACAGCTCAACGTTTTAGCTTAAACTATTTGGCCAGCATACACTAATTTCATTAGAACTTTTGCTTGGAAGGCAAATATAATATTATTTACTATATATGCATATTATAGCCTAGCAGCAACTTCCGTTACTGCTACCTTGTTACGACTTTTCACAGGTTTCCCCCGCGAGCGACGGGCGATTAGTACTCATCTGATTGTATTCAGGGTAATTTTATTTTTAACCCTTACTTACAAGTCCTTCTTCAAAGGCAAGTTTTCTTATCTTATTTGTCTACTTAGTTGAGCTACCTTTTAGTAGCTCAATCTTTGAATTATTGCTTAAGTTACATCTGTATCCCAGATTAACCTTGTCATAAGCTGCATGTCAATCTGAATTATTTTTGAAGTTGTGCTACATGGGCATATAGCCAATTCTAGTAGCTGCACCTAACTAAAAGTAACTTACCTTACCGAACTCAGCAAGTAAAATAAGAGTTAGCTTCAGTAATAACCAAAAATTTTACCCGGACACTCACCATATTAGAGTAAACAACCATACACACGCACTAATAAGACAAGGCTCAAATGTAGGTGGGTTATCCTTTAACACCCAGGATCCCCTGTTTTCTATCTCAGACACCGCCTATTTATTTCTCTTTGACAACCAAATGTTTAGTTAAGAGGAACTTTTGTTTTAAACTATGGATAACAGGGTATCTAATCCTGGTTTCACTTCATAGATTCGTTAGAAGCTCACTAAAACTTTAGGAATATAACCACAAAAAACCGTTAACATTACACTGCACCTATAGTTTTTTTATAGTTTTATAACACAACATTGACTCTAACCAATCCGCTTAAATTTATATTCGAACTGAATCTAACCGCGGCTGCTGGCATTCATCAATTGACCCCGAATTTGTCAAAAAGCTGGGTTAAAGTTTCCTTTATTAACCAATTTTCCCCACTGATGTTGAACTTGCACTTAATTTGTTCAAGCCCGCATTTAGAATCATGAGAAGCATTTTGCCCATAAATTTAGGGCCATAATCAAACCCTCCTACAGATTTGACACAAGGTACTAAAGTATCCATCTTCCTCATTTTCAATGAGGACGCTTTAATTAAGCTACTGTATCTTCTATTTTAGGTTTATTTTACTCTTCGTAAAGGCACCATGGTTTTTATGCACAAATACGACACCACTAATATTACAAACAGTAACACACCAGCTATTAGGATATATAACCTTAACCCGCTTCTTTCAGCCATGAAACTTAGAAACAAAGACCCGCTAATTTCTCTGTACTCGTAATTCATAAGACCCATAAGGACCGCTCTGGCACAACACCTTCTGACGAGAACCATAAACTCTAGATTAAAACGATACACTTCATTGGGGGTAGATCCTTAAAACATACAAGAACAGGACTATTACACCCCTAACGTAAGTTAGGAACAATAAGAACCCTAACAACCTTCTAACCTCCAGTGCAACCTCCACACATGCAATTATAGACCCCCTCAATAGCACTAGCCCTAAAGAAATAGGTTGCTTGGCAATTAAGACAATCGAAAACACAGCCATCAAAATTACACATATGACTATAACTCTCATTATATAAACATAATTAAGCTTACGCCCCCCGCTACCACCAGCCCTCATACTACCAGCTGGTAGGTAAAATAATTTTTCTGAACAATTTCATTCAAACAGCTGAGTTGACCTAGTCCCTTATGGGCACCTTGAGGGCCCAATAGCTCTAGTCAACCTTGATCCAGACTTTGAGCTACCATCCTGGACCCCTTAAAGAAGGCCATTTTTCTGGGGTGGGAGGTTAGCCTCTCTATGAGCCACATTCTCAAAAAGAATCTTAATAGTTTGGCTGACGACCAAGGCTTAGACCCTAATTTTCTAAGCACTCCTCATCACAAAATTAACCCTACAAAGGGAATAAGAAATACTCTGACTCTCTCATATTTCTCAAGAACTACTACAAACCCAAACCTCTCTATTTTCCTCCCTAATACCCCTCCTAAGATAATAGCCCCAATATACAGGCTAAGAAAAGGAGTTTGTATATTTAAGTGCTCATTAATCCGCAAACTTCTGCTATTAACGTAATTAGACCCAAGTATTACTCTAAATACAATCCGTGCCCTATAAAAAGAAGTGAAGATTAAACCTGTTAGCTCTAATAAATAGCACCCATAAGTTATTCTTCTGTCTATCATTCTTAGCTCAATTATTAGGTCTTTAGAGAAAAACCCTCTTATAAACGGGGCCCCTCTCAAGGACACAATTGCAACCGTTATTGCACCCATTCTTACCGGTAATCCTTGCCACAAGCTTCTTAACCCCCGGATATCTTGGATTCTTTGGTTTCTATGAATAACACCCCCTGCGCCTAGAAACAACAAAGCTTTAAATACCGCATGGGTTACTAAATGAAAAAAAGCTACAGACGGAAGAAGGATTGAAATCGAGAATATTATTAACCTTAACTGCCTCAAAGTCCGAGAGTGCGATTACCTTTTTTAGGTCAAACGCAAACACAGCCCTTGACCCCGCTAATATTAGAGTAAATAGTCTTAAGACTATAAGTATTTGAGTCACAAAGGGATTAGCTCTGATAATATAAAAAGAGCGAAGAATCAAATAAACCCCAGCTGTCACCAATGTCGAAGAATGCACCAAAGAGGAGACCGGTGTGGGTGCCGCCATGGCAGCAGGTAGCCATGCGCAAAACGGCATTTGTGCGCTTTTAGTTATACCTGCAAGAACTACCACAAACCCTAAATTAACCCATGTCTGCACTGGGTGGTATATATAAATTAACCACCCCCCTTCTCTTAAAAAAATAGAAACTCTAAAAAGTACAAAAACATCCCCAATTCGATTAGTCAAAGCTGTCAACATAGCCGCAGATAACCTCTTATTGTTCTGGTAATAAGCCACTAATAGGAATGAGGTGAGCCCTAGCCCGTCTCAACCAATTAAAAGTATTACTAAATTAGGAACTAAGATTATAAACACTATAGACAGCACAAACAACCATACTAATCCCATAAACCGCTTGTAGTATGGCTCTCCAGCTATATACCACTTGCAGTAGGTTGCTACACTTCCTCTAATTACCAAAACCGTCCCAACAAAGACTATTCTTACGCTATCTAGTAGAACTCTGAAGCTAAATGAGAGACAATTACTCTCTCAAACAGTAACTTCCAATAAATAAGCTTTTCCAAAGGTCCTCCCTCTAAGAATAAATAAGTATCCAATCAGAATCAGTAAAAGTAACCCTAAGTTACTTTTTAATTGTATGATACTATTTTTACGAGCCATCTCTTAGTAACCTTGACATCAAATCGTCTCCGCATAGTCGCATCACCATAACCAGAAGGGCCAAGCAAATTCTGGCTTCGCAAACAGCTAAACATAGAATTAGTAAAATTAACCAAAACTGATTTATTAGAAACACATGGGTTACAAACAATAAGCCTAGTCTTATTATTTCAAGCCCTACAAATAAACACAAAAGGTGTTTGTTTATACGGAAGATTACAAAACAGCCTATACTTATTAAGAAAACTCCTAGGAATTTTATTCAAATCATAGCTTTAAAACACATAGTTTTCTACGACTTACAAGGCCGTCGCTTCAGCAAAGCTTTTAAAACTACCTACCTTCTATGATCCTCCGTATAGAGACACAATAAGACACAAAAAATATAACACTGAATACACGCGATTGCAACTTCAGCGGCTCCAAAAACACCTCCGCCCATTATTAACCCTTTAATACCCCCAACTCCTGTAAGCAGCCTTCTGCTATTTAACCAGCTAACTACTAACTCTCTCCTGCATATAGTTAGAATTACTTTACCAGCTCCCAGATTTAGTGTCAGACGTAAAACTAATGTTAAAGGGCGAAGTATGCCACTAATTAGCTCAACCACTACTATAAAAGGCACAAGGATTAACGGGCAACCTGTTGGAACGAGACTCATCAACCCCTGCTCAAATCTGCATAAAAGACTAGATAAAACTAAACAAGTTCAAATAGACAAAGCAAAGGAGAACCCGAACACAAACTGCCCTCTTACAGGGAAAAAGAATGGAAAGTTTCCAGACAGATTTAGTATCAGAATTATCATGAACAGACCCCTTATTACTAGAGGAAACCCAGATAGCTTTAGTCCCTTTCCGTTCAATCGAATCATCGAATAAGTAAAGGATAGCACCAAACTCCGAAAAGAGCTCGTACTTCTACCCTTAGTGTACACGTCTCTAAATAGCACGGTTATTGGCACTATAGAAGACAGCAACCATAACGGCATAGACAACCAAATTAAGTTATAGCTGTGAGCATCAAATCTAGAAAAAACATCTATTAACATGACTTTAAATTATTGATTACGCGATTTCTTATAAATATAAGTGATACACGTGTTATAAGGGTTAGTTCACACAAATGGCAATTGGCTATAAACATGCTTCCTTCCTGGATAAAGGTCTCGGGTACCTGCTCAGTCTATTTCACCACATAAACCCCCACTAAATACAACCCCTCGCTGGCTTACTAGAGCCTCTCATAGAAGGAACTTAAAATATATTAGAGACCCAAAAGACACAGCGGACCCATAAGAAGACACCCAATGTCAGTGAGCATAAATATCAGCGTAGTCTATATACCGTCGAGGCATTCCTCTTAGGCCTAAGAAATGCTGAGGAAAGAAGGTAGTATTTACCCCAAAAAATATTGCTATAAAATGGGCTTTCCTCCATTTCTTATTAAAGCATACTCCAACAAAATTTGGCAACCAATGGTTAAGACCACAGAACACCCCAAACACCGCCCCTATTCTTAGCACATAATGGAAATGAGCCACCACATAATATGTGTCGTGTAGAGACACATCCATAGAAGCCCTAGACAGTAAGACCCCTGTTAGCCCTCCCACGGTGAATAAAAACAGAAACCCAGTACTTCAGTAGGCGGCAGGCTTTATTTTGAATTTTCTTCCTGCTATAGTTGCCAGTCATCTGAATACTTTCACCCCTGTTGGAACAGCGATTACTATAGTTGCGGTAGAAAAATAGCCTCGAGTATCAACATTAAGACCTACGGTAAACATGTGGTGAGCCCACACCATACACCCTAACCCTCCAATTCCGATTATTGCGTATACTATCCCAATTAGACCAAAAACCGCTTCTTTTCCAGAGCAATGCATAATTACTTTTGATATCACACCAAAGGCAGGTAGAATAAGAATATACACTTCCGGATGCCCAAAAAATCAAAACAAATGTTGGAACAAAACGGGGTCCCCCCCTCCTGCGGGATCGAAAAAAGTTGTGTTAAAGTTTCGGTCAAACAAGATTATTGTGATGCCCCCCTCCTAGAACCGGAATTGAAATAATTAAAAGAACTGCAGTAACTCTAATCCTTAAAACATAAAGCTCCGCTCGTTCTCCTTTCATTTCTAACACTGGCATATTTTTATTGGTCCTAGCAAAGTTAATAGCCCCCACTAGAGAGCTGAGCCCAGCTAGATGTAGTGACACAATAAGAACATCCATCCTAGGGCCCCTATGATAGGGGTACACAGATAAAGGGGGGTAAATAGTTCATCCAGCACCAACTCCTTTATCCGTTCTAAAGGACAGTATTAGTAAATATAGTGCATTAGGAGATAGTCAATAACTTAAGTTGTTTATTCGCGGGGTAAATTATATCTTTACCTCCTACTAGCAGAGGAATCAACCAATTACCGAAAGCTCCAATTAAGATAGGTATCACAGCAAAAAAAATTATTATTAAGGCATGCGTTGTAACCACCACATTATAGAATCAATCTCTTTTTAAGAACACTGCTCCAGGATGCCCCAGTTGCATTCGGATCATTAACCTCAACCTTGCTCCAAACAACCCTCCTCAGACTCCGCTATACAGATAAAGGGTTCCAATATCTTTGTGATTTGTTGATCACAGCCATCGACGTCACCAGGACTCCACTTCTCCATAACCCCCTACTTCTTCCTTTTTTAGTATTTTTATCATTTTATTTATCCTTACTTAGAAGCCAATCATCTAGCCTTATTAGCCCTTAGAGCCGCACTAGATTTTAGCCTCTTAATATTTTTTTCCCTATACGCTATAGTAAGATATGCCTTTTCAAACCTTCTATTAGATCCTTGAGAACTTTCATTGGTCCCATACTTCCTTAAGAAGCACTCTCGACGTGAAAACCACAGGTACACACAATACACTTCCAACAGCAAAAGTAAGCCTCTTACAATCACCTCTCATCAAAATTCGTTTCGCATAAATGCCACTTCTAGTATTAACCTACTCATTCCAAAGACCCCTCACGATATTCGTGGTAGAGACCCCCAAACAAGATAAGAAGGAAACCCCTTGAGGACAAAATCCCTAACACTCTCTTACCGTAAAAGAACATGTAGGCAAAAGGTATTAACAGCACTACCTCTACATCAAA
>NW_026963672.1:0-29503 GCF_036588685.1 Mytilus trossulus | reverse complement strand
CTTTCCCCCTTTAAAATTAATTGAATTGGGGGGGGGGGTGTTTGTTTGTTTGTTTGTTTGTTTGTTTGTTTGTTTCTGTATGGGGTTTATATTATTGTTACCGGAAAAGGTTCATGTTTAGTTTGGAAAGTTTTTCTTTTATTTTAGGTACAGCGCGCGCGCCACATCACGTGACACGGGTTTATAATAACGAAAAGATAGTCTTTTTATTTCTCTTTAGGTCGGGACGTTGGACAGACAACATCTATAGAGATGGAATATACACAATGTAATTTCTTTTGTCATTGTAGGAAATTGACATCTTGTTGACAGTTCACGGGCAGTGCATGTTTTGGATTTAATTGATCCGGTGTAACTTTAAAACACATTTATTGATTATTTTCTGATAATGTACATTTTTCAGCACTTGTTTGTAACACAGATTAGTATTTCAATCTCGGAGCGGACATTTTATTGTAGGTTTTTACTGAGATTTACGGACCTAGCCAGCGATTTTTACGGCATTGCCATTTATTTTCTCTAGGAAAATTCGTGAGAGGTAGCTGCACCAAGTTTTTTTATAAACTTTTAGTACATGTATGCACTGCTGACTGCAAATTTTGAGGTCGATTGTACTTGTAGTTTCAGAGTACATGTGGATTTTTTTTTCAGAAGTGACGCAAGAACAATATTAAATTTCAATTTTTCATGAAACATGATTGATTGATCATCATCATGATTGATTGATTACTTACTTGACTGATTGATTGATTGATCATGATTATGATTGATTGATTACTTGATTGATTGATTGATTGATTAGTTGGTTGGTTGGTTGGTTGGTTGGTTAAACACGTTGGATAGGGTCAATTGAAACAGCGAAAAAGAAACAAAGAAGATATTGGACCGTATATTAAACACATGAGACGGATACATGATTGATTGATCATGATCATGATTGATTGATTGATTGATTACTTGATTAGCTGGTTGGTTGGTTGGTTGGTTGGTTGGTTGGTTGGTTGGTTGGTTGGTTAAACACGTTGGATAGGGTCAATTGAAACAGCGAAAAAGAAACAAAGATCTTGGACCCTATATTAAACACATGAGACAGAAACATGATTGATTGATCATGATCATGATTGATTGATTGATTGATTGATTGATTAGTTGGTTGGTTGGTTGGTTGGTTGGTAAAACACGTTAGATAGGGTCAGTTGAAACAGCGTAAAAGAAACAAAGAAGATCTTGAATCCTCTGATTGATTGATTGATTGATTGATCATGATCATTATTGGTTGATTGATCATGATCATGATTGATTGATTGATTGATTGATTGATTGATTGATTGATTGATTGATTGATTGATTGATTGGCAGGCAAACACACATAAAACTCTTCAAGTAGTGCCCCAAATCACATATGGACATGACCTTGACCTTTGACCTTGTGACCTTTGTCAAGGTCATTGCTTCACAATGTCATTGCAAAAAACACCCTATGGGTCAAGGACCTTTTGTTTAAGAGTTTTGCCCAATAATGGCTTTTTATAAACCATCAATGGGGGTTATGTCCCTTATATAATGGTAAAACCAATACAATCATAAAGTAACAAAGTTGCCCCTTGAAGTACTCAACATTTTTCACTGCTTAAATTTTCTGTATCTATAACCATTCAAGAATTATAGGGAAATCAAAGACATATGAAAATCTAAAATATGACCTTGACCTTTGACCTTGACCTAATTTTCTTAGTTAGGAATCAGGGGACTCAAATAAAAACATTCCAGGGTTATACGGTTAACGGTTTATGAGTTAAAAAAATATAGCGACAAATTTATTCCGTAAAGGTAGATAACTCCTATAAAATTTCATCGAATCGCTTCGATCCAAATACGCCAAAAATTACTGAGGATGTAACGAACAATTTGTGAAAAGAATTTTGTCGCTATCTTTTTTTGTTATGAAGGAGATGCACACACATGATAAACAGTGAATAGGGAGATAACTCTCACAAAGAAAATGGTTCGGCTTAGCAGGGTGAAATTTAAAAGCGCATAAACTATACGATACCATATGAGAAATATCTAAGCGACATATTGCGAAACAAACATTTATCGCAAGAAAAAAATTTGGCGGAAGAAAAAAAATAATAATAATAATAATAATAATAATCAGAACAAATACAATAGGACTTTCCACAGAAAAGTGGAAAGACCTAATAATATGGAAAAAACTGGAGTTGTCGTTCGTTTTACGTTGAAAGGATCGATAGCACACAACCTACATTCAGTTGTAAGTGAAGGGTTAAAAAAAAAAGGGGGGGGGGGGGCTGCAAAACGGGGTCTCGGGATTTTTTTTTTTTTTTTTTTTATTAACGGAACAGAATGGTTAAAAAGGTTCTTTACAATATAAATCAATTGCTTTAAAAAAGCAATTGTAGGGGGTCTTTCCCCCTTTAAAATTAATTGAATTGGGGGGGGGGGGGTGTTTGTTTGTTTGTTTGTTTGTTTGTTTGTTTGTTTCTGTATGGGGTTTATATTATTGTTACCGGAAAAGGTTCATGTTTAGTTTGGAAAGTTTTTCTTTTATTTTAGGTACAGCGCGCGCGCCACATCACGTGACACGGGTTTATAATAACGAAAAGATAGTCTTTTTATTTCTCTTTAGGTCGGGACGTTGGACAGACAACATCTATAGAGATGGAATATACACAATGTAATTTCTTTTGTCATTGTAGGAAATTGACATCTTGTTGACAGTTCACGGGCAGTGCATGTTTTGGATTTAATTGATCCGGTGTAACTTTAAAACACATTTATTGATTATTTTCTGATAATGTACATTTTTCAGCACTTGTTTGTAACACAGATTAGTATTTCAATCTCGGAGCGGACATTTTATTGTAGGTTTTTACTGAGATTTACGGACCTAGCCAGCGATTTTTACGGCATTGCCATTTATTTTCTCTAGGAAAATTCGTGAGAGGTAGCTGCACCAAGTTTTTTTATAAACTTTTAGTACATGTATGCACTGCTGACTGCAAATTTTGAGGTCGATTGTACTTGTAGTTTCAGAGTACATGTGGATTTTTTTTTCAGAAGTGACGCAAGAACAATATTAAATTTCAATTTTTCATGAAACATGATTGATTGATCATCATCATGATTGATTGATTACTTACTTGACTGATTGATTGATTGATCATGATTATGATTGATTGATTACTTGATTGATTGATTGATTGATTAGTTGGTTGGTTGGTTGGTTGGTTGGTTAAACACGTTGGATAGGGTCAATTGAAACAGCGAAAAAGAAACAAAGAAGATATTGGACCGTATATTAAACACATGAGACGGATACATGATTGATTGATCATGATCATGATTGATTGATTGATTGATTACTTGATTAGCTGGTTGGTTGGTTGGTTGGTTGGTTGGTTGGTTGGTTGGTTGGTTGGTTAAACACGTTGGATAGGGTCAATTGAAACAGCGAAAAAGAAACAAAGATCTTGGACCCTATATTAAACACATGAGACAGAAACATGATTGATTGATCATGATCATGATTGATTGATTGATTGATTGATTGATTAGTTGGTTGGTTGGTTGGTTGGTTGGTAAAACACGTTAGATAGGGTCAGTTGAAACAGCGTAAAAGAAACAAAGAAGATCTTGAATCCTCTGATTGATTGATTGATTGATTGATCATGATCATTATTGGTTGATTGATCATGATCATGATTGATTGATTGATTGATTGATTGATTGATTGATTGATTGATTGATTGATTGATTGATTGGCAGGCAAACACACATAAAACTCTTCAAGTAGTGCCCCAAATCACATATGGACATGACCTTGACCTTTGACCTTGTGACCTTTGTCAAGGTCATTGCTTCACAATGTCATTGCAAAAAACACCCTATGGGTCAAGGACCTTTTGTTTAAGAGTTTTGCCCAATAATGGCTTTTTATAAACCATCAATGGGGGTTATGTCCCTTATATAATGGTAAAACCAATACAATCATAAAGTAACAAAGTTGCCCCTTGAAGTACTCAACATTTTTCACTGCTTAAATTTTCTGTATCTATAACCATTCAAGAATTATAGGGAAATCAAAGACATATGAAAATCTAAAATATGACCTTGACCTTTGACCTTGACCTAATTTTCTTAGTTAGGAATCAGGGGACTCAAATAAAAACATTCCAGGGTTATACGGTTAACGGTTTATGAGTTAAAAAAATATAGCGACAAATTTATTCCGTAAAGGTAGATAACTCCTATAAAATTTCATCGAATCGCTTCGATCCAAATACGCCAAAAATTACTGAGGATGTAACGAACAATTTGTGAAAAGAATTTTGTCGCTATCTTTTTTTGTTATGAAGGAGATGCACACACATGATAAACAGTGAATAGGGAGATAACTCTCACAAAGAAAATGGTTCGGCTTAGCAGGGTGAAATTTAAAAGCGCATAAACTATACGATACCATATGAGAAATATCTAAGCGACATATTGCGAAACAAACATTTATCGCAAGAAAAAAATTTGGCGGAAGAAAAAAAATAATAATAATAATAATAATAATAATCAGAACAAATACAATAGGACTTTCCACAGAAAAGTGGAAAGACCTAATAATATGGAAAAAACTGGAGTTGTCGTTCGTTTTACGTTGAAAGGATCGATAGCACACAACCTACATTCAGTTGTAAGTGAAGGGTTAAAAAAAAAAGGGGGGGGGGGCTGCAAAACGGGGTCTCGGGATTTTTTTTTTTTTTTTTTTTATTAACGGAACAGAATGGTTAAAAAGGTTCTTTACAATATAAATCAATTGCTTTAAAAAAGCAATTGTAGGGGGTCTTTCCCCCTTTAAAATTAATTGAATTGGGGGGGGGGGTGTTTGTTTGTTTGTTTGTTTGTTTGTTTGTTTGTTTCTGTATGGGGTTTATATTATTGTTACCGGAAAAGGTTCATGTTTAGTTTGGAAAGTTTTTCTTTTATTTTAGGTACAGCGCGCGCGCCACATCACGTGACACGGGTTTATAATAACGAAAAGATAGTCTTTTTATTTCTCTTTAGGTCGGGACGTTGGACAGACAACATCTATAGAGATGGAATATACACAATGTAATTTCTTTTGTCATTGTAGGAAATTGACATCTTGTTGACAGTTCACGGGCAGTGCATGTTTTGGATTTAATTGATCCGGTGTAACTTTAAAACACATTTATTGATTATTTTCTGATAATGTACATTTTTCAGCACTTGTTTGTAACACAGATTAGTATTTCAATCTCGGAGCGGACATTTTATTGTAGGTTTTTACTGAGATTTACGGACCTAGCCAGCGATTTTTACGGCATTGCCATTTATTTTCTCTAGGAAAATTCGTGAGAGGTAGCTGCACCAAGTTTTTTTATAAACTTTTAGTACATGTATGCACTGCTGACTGCAAATTTTGAGGTCGATTGTACTTGTAGTTTCAGAGTACATGTGGATTTTTTTTTCAGAAGTGACGCAAGAACAATATTAAATTTCAATTTTTCATGAAACATGATTGATTGATCATCATCATGATTGATTGATTACTTACTTGACTGATTGATTGATTGATCATGATTATGATTGATTGATTACTTGATTGATTGATTGATTGATTAGTTGGTTGGTTGGTTGGTTGGTTGGTTAAACACGTTGGATAGGGTCAATTGAAACAGCGAAAAAGAAACAAAGAAGATATTGGACCGTATATTAAACACATGAGACGGATACATGATTGATTGATCATGATCATGATTGATTGATTGATTGATTACTTGATTAGCTGGTTGGTTGGTTGGTTGGTTGGTTGGTTGGTTGGTTGGTTGGTTGGTTAAACACGTTGGATAGGGTCAATTGAAACAGCGAAAAAGAAACAAAGATCTTGGACCCTATATTAAACACATGAGACAGAAACATGATTGATTGATCATGATCATGATTGATTGATTGATTGATTGATTGATTAGTTGGTTGGTTGGTTGGTTGGTTGGTAAAACACGTTAGATAGGGTCAGTTGAAACAGCGTAAAAGAAACAAAGAAGATCTTGAATCCTCTGATTGATTGATTGATTGATTGATCATGATCATTATTGGTTGATTGATCATGATCATGATTGATTGATTGATTGATTGATTGATTGATTGATTGATTGATTGATTGATTGATTGATTGGCAGGCAAACACACATAAAACTCTTCAAGTAGTGCCCCAAATCACATATGGACATGACCTTGACCTTTGACCTTGTGACCTTTGTCAAGGTCATTGCTTCACAATGTCATTGCAAAAAACACCCTATGGGTCAAGGACCTTTTGTTTAAGAGTTTTGCCCAATAATGGCTTTTTATAAACCATCAATGGGGGTTATGTCCCTTATATAATGGTAAAACCAATACAATCATAAAGTAACAAAGTTGCCCCTTGAAGTACTCAACATTTTTCACTGCTTAAATTTTCTGTATCTATAACCATTCAAGAATTATAGGGAAATCAAAGACATATGAAAATCTAAAATATGACCTTGACCTTTGACCTTGACCTAATTTTCTTAGTTAGGAATCAGGGGACTCAAATAAAAACATTCCAGGGTTATACGGTTAACGGTTTATGAGTTAAAAAAATATAGCGACAAATTTATTCCGTAAAGGTAGATAACTCCTATAAAATTTCATCGAATCGCTTCGATCCAAATACGCCAAAAATTACTGAGGATGTAACGAACAATTTGTGAAAAGAATTTTGTCGCTATCTTTTTTTGTTATGAAGGAGATGCACACACATGATAAACAGTGAATAGGGAGATAACTCTCACAAAGAAAATGGTTCGGCTTAGCAGGGTGAAATTTAAAAGCGCATAAACTATACGATACCATATGAGAAATATCTAAGCGACATATTGCGAAACAAACATTTATCGCAAGAAAAAAATTTGGCGGAAGAAAAAAAATAATAATAATAATAATAATAATAATCAGAACAAATACAATAGGACTTTCCACAGAAAAGTGGAAAGACCTAATAATATGGAAAAAACTGGAGTTGTCGTTCGTTTTACGTTGAAAGGATCGATAGCACACAACCTACATTCAGTTGTAAGTGAAGGGTTAAAAAAAAAAGGGGGGGGGGGGGCTGCAAAACGGGGTCTCGGGATTTTTTTTTTTTTTTTTTTTATTAACGGAACAGAATGGTTAAAAAGGTTCTTTACAATATAAATCAATTGCTTTAAAAAAGCAATTGTAGGGGGTCTTTCCCCCTTTAAAATTAATTGAATTGGGGGGGGGGGTGTTTGTTTGTTTGTTTGTTTGTTTGTTTGTTTGTTTCTGTATGGGGTTTATATTATTGTTACCGGAAAAGGTTCATGTTTAGTTTGGAAAGTTTTTCTTTTATTTTAGGTACAGCGCGCGCGCCACATCACGTGACACGGGTTTATAATAACGAAAAGATAGTCTTTTTATTTCTCTTTAGGTCGGGACGTTGGACAGACAACATCTATAGAGATGGAATATACACAATGTAATTTCTTTTGTCATTGTAGGAAATTGACATCTTGTTGACAGTTCACGGGCAGTGCATGTTTTGGATTTAATTGATCCGGTGTAACTTTAAAACACATTTATTGATTATTTTCTGATAATGTACATTTTTCAGCACTTGTTTGTAACACAGATTAGTATTTCAATCTCGGAGCGGACATTTTATTGTAGGTTTTTACTGAGATTTACGGACCTAGCCAGCGATTTTTACGGCATTGCCATTTATTTTCTCTAGGAAAATTCGTGAGAGGTAGCTGCACCAAGTTTTTTTATAAACTTTTAGTACATGTATGCACTGCTGACTGCAAATTTTGAGGTCGATTGTACTTGTAGTTTCAGAGTACATGTGGATTTTTTTTTCAGAAGTGACGCAAGAACAATATTAAATTTCAATTTTTCATGAAACATGATTGATTGATCATCATCATGATTGATTGATTACTTACTTGACTGATTGATTGATTGATCATGATTATGATTGATTGATTACTTGATTGATTGATTGATTGATTAGTTGGTTGGTTGGTTGGTTGGTTGGTTAAACACGTTGGATAGGGTCAATTGAAACAGCGAAAAAGAAACAAAGAAGATATTGGACCGTATATTAAACACATGAGACGGATACATGATTGATTGATCATGATCATGATTGATTGATTGATTGATTACTTGATTAGCTGGTTGGTTGGTTGGTTGGTTGGTTGGTTGGTTGGTTGGTTGGTTGGTTAAACACGTTGGATAGGGTCAATTGAAACAGCGAAAAAGAAACAAAGATCTTGGACCCTATATTAAACACATGAGACAGAAACATGATTGATTGATCATGATCATGATTGATTGATTGATTGATTGATTGATTAGTTGGTTGGTTGGTTGGTTGGTTGGTAAAACACGTTAGATAGGGTCAGTTGAAACAGCGTAAAAGAAACAAAGAAGATCTTGAATCCTCTGATTGATTGATTGATTGATTGATCATGATCATTATTGGTTGATTGATCATGATCATGATTGATTGATTGATTGATTGATTGATTGATTGATTGATTGATTGATTGATTGATTGATTGGCAGGCAAACACACATAAAACTCTTCAAGTAGTGCCCCAAATCACATATGGACATGACCTTGACCTTTGACCTTGTGACCTTTGTCAAGGTCATTGCTTCACAATGTCATTGCAAAAAACACCCTATGGGTCAAGGACCTTTTGTTTAAGAGTTTTGCCCAATAATGGCTTTTTATAAACCATCAATGGGGGTTATGTCCCTTATATAATGGTAAAACCAATACAATCATAAAGTAACAAAGTTGCCCCTTGAAGTACTCAACATTTTTCACTGCTTAAATTTTCTGTATCTATAACCATTCAAGAATTATAGGGAAATCAAAGACATATGAAAATCTAAAATATGACCTTGACCTTTGACCTTGACCTAATTTTCTTAGTTAGGAATCAGGGGACTCAAATAAAAACATTCCAGGGTTATACGGTTAACGGTTTATGAGTTAAAAAAATATAGCGACAAATTTATTCCGTAAAGGTAGATAACTCCTATAAAATTTCATCGAATCGCTTCGATCCAAATACGCCAAAAATTACTGAGGATGTAACGAACAATTTGTGAAAAGAATTTTGTCGCTATCTTTTTTTGTTATGAAGGAGATGCACACACATGATAAACAGTGAATAGGGAGATAACTCTCACAAAGAAAATGGTTCGGCTTAGCAGGGTGAAATTTAAAAGCGCATAAACTATACGATACCATATGAGAAATATCTAAGCGACATATTGCGAAACAAACATTTATCGCAAGAAAAAAATTTGGCGGAAGAAAAAAAATAATAATAATAATAATAATAATAATCAGAACAAATACAATAGGACTTTCCACAGAAAAGTGGAAAGACCTAATAATATGGAAAAAACTGGAGTTGTCGTTCGTTTTACGTTGAAAGGATCGATAGCACACAACCTACATTCAGTTGTAAGTGAAGGGTTAAAAAAAAAAGGGGGGGGGGGCTGCAAAACGGGGTCTCGGGATTTTTTTTTTTTTTTTTTTTATTAACGGAACAGAATGGTTAAAAAGGTTCTTTACAATATAAATCAATTGCTTTAAAAAAGCAATTGTAGGGGGTCTTTCCCCCTTTAAAATTAATTGAATTGGGGGGGGGGGTGTTTGTTTGTTTGTTTGTTTGTTTGTTTGTTTGTTTCTGTATGGGGTTTATATTATTGTTACCGGAAAAGGTTCATGTTTAGTTTGGAAAGTTTTTCTTTTATTTTAGGTACAGCGCGCGCGCCACATCACGTGACACGGGTTTATAATAACGAAAAGATAGTCTTTTTATTTCTCTTTAGGTCGGGACGTTGGACAGACAACATCTATAGAGATGGAATATACACAATGTAATTTCTTTTGTCATTGTAGGAAATTGACATCTTGTTGACAGTTCACGGGCAGTGCATGTTTTGGATTTAATTGATCCGGTGTAACTTTAAAACACATTTATTGATTATTTTCTGATAATGTACATTTTTCAGCACTTGTTTGTAACACAGATTAGTATTTCAATCTCGGAGCGGACATTTTATTGTAGGTTTTTACTGAGATTTACGGACCTAGCCAGCGATTTTTACGGCATTGCCATTTATTTTCTCTAGGAAAATTCGTGAGAGGTAGCTGCACCAAGTTTTTTTATAAACTTTTAGTACATGTATGCACTGCTGACTGCAAATTTTGAGGTCGATTGTACTTGTAGTTTCAGAGTACATGTGGATTTTTTTTTCAGAAGTGACGCAAGAACAATATTAAATTTCAATTTTTCATGAAACATGATTGATTGATCATCATCATGATTGATTGATTACTTACTTGACTGATTGATTGATTGATCATGATTATGATTGATTGATTACTTGATTGATTGATTGATTGATTAGTTGGTTGGTTGGTTGGTTGGTTGGTTAAACACGTTGGATAGGGTCAATTGAAACAGCGAAAAAGAAACAAAGAAGATATTGGACCGTATATTAAACACATGAGACGGATACATGATTGATTGATCATGATCATGATTGATTGATTGATTGATTACTTGATTAGCTGGTTGGTTGGTTGGTTGGTTGGTTGGTTGGTTGGTTGGTTGGTTGGTTAAACACGTTGGATAGGGTCAATTGAAACAGCGAAAAAGAAACAAAGATCTTGGACCCTATATTAAACACATGAGACAGAAACATGATTGATTGATCATGATCATGATTGATTGATTGATTGATTGATTGATTAGTTGGTTGGTTGGTTGGTTGGTTGGTAAAACACGTTAGATAGGGTCAGTTGAAACAGCGTAAAAGAAACAAAGAAGATCTTGAATCCTCTGATTGATTGATTGATTGATTGATCATGATCATTATTGGTTGATTGATCATGATCATGATTGATTGATTGATTGATTGATTGATTGATTGATTGATTGATTGATTGATTGATTGATTGGCAGGCAAACACACATAAAACTCTTCAAGTAGTGCCCCAAATCACATATGGACATGACCTTGACCTTTGACCTTGTGACCTTTGTCAAGGTCATTGCTTCACAATGTCATTGCAAAAAACACCCTATGGGTCAAGGACCTTTTGTTTAAGAGTTTTGCCCAATAATGGCTTTTTATAAACCATCAATGGGGGTTATGTCCCTTATATAATGGTAAAACCAATACAATCATAAAGTAACAAAGTTGCCCCTTGAAGTACTCAACATTTTTCACTGCTTAAATTTTCTGTATCTATAACCATTCAAGAATTATAGGGAAATCAAAGACATATGAAAATCTAAAATATGACCTTGACCTTTGACCTTGACCTAATTTTCTTAGTTAGGAATCAGGGGACTCAAATAAAAACATTCCAGGGTTATACGGTTAACGGTTTATGAGTTAAAAAAATATAGCGACAAATTTATTCCGTAAAGGTAGATAACTCCTATAAAATTTCATCGAATCGCTTCGATCCAAATACGCCAAAAATTACTGAGGATGTAACGAACAATTTGTGAAAAGAATTTTGTCGCTATCTTTTTTTGTTATGAAGGAGATGCACACACATGATAAACAGTGAATAGGGAGATAACTCTCACAAAGAAAATGGTTCGGCTTAGCAGGGTGAAATTTAAAAGCGCATAAACTATACGATACCATATGAGAAATATCTAAGCGACATATTGCGAAACAAACATTTATCGCAAGAAAAAAATTTGGCGGAAGAAAAAAAATAATAATAATAATAATAATAATAATCAGAACAAATACAATAGGACTTTCCACAGAAAAGTGGAAAGACCTAATAATATGGAAAAAACTGGAGTTGTCGTTCGTTTTACGTTGAAAGGATCGATAGCACACAACCTACATTCAGTTGTAAGTGAAGGGTTAAAAAAAAAAGGGGGGGGGGGCTGCAAAACGGGGTCTCGGGATTTTTTTTTTTTTTTTTTTTATTAACGGAACAGAATGGTTAAAAAGGTTCTTTACAATATAAATCAATTGCTTTAAAAAAGCAATTGTAGGGGGTCTTTCCCCCTTTAAAATTAATTGAATTGGGGGGGGGGGGTGTTTGTTTGTTTGTTTGTTTGTTTGTTTGTTTGTTTCTGTATGGGGTTTATATTATTGTTACCGGAAAAGGTTCATGTTTAGTTTGGAAAGTTTTTCTTTTATTTTAGGTACAGCGCGCGCGCCACATCACGTGACACGGGTTTATAATAACGAAAAGATAGTCTTTTTATTTCTCTTTAGGTCGGGACGTTGGACAGACAACATCTATAGAGATGGAATATACACAATGTAATTTCTTTTGTCATTGTAGGAAATTGACATCTTGTTGACAGTTCACGGGCAGTGCATGTTTTGGATTTAATTGATCCGGTGTAACTTTAAAACACATTTATTGATTATTTTCTGATAATGTACATTTTTCAGCACTTGTTTGTAACACAGATTAGTATTTCAATCTCGGAGCGGACATTTTATTGTAGGTTTTTACTGAGATTTACGGACCTAGCCAGCGATTTTTACGGCATTGCCATTTATTTTCTCTAGGAAAATTCGTGAGAGGTAGCTGCACCAAGTTTTTTTATAAACTTTTAGTACATGTATGCACTGCTGACTGCAAATTTTGAGGTCGATTGTACTTGTAGTTTCAGAGTACATGTGGATTTTTTTTTCAGAAGTGACGCAAGAACAATATTAAATTTCAATTTTTCATGAAACATGATTGATTGATCATCATCATGATTGATTGATTACTTACTTGACTGATTGATTGATTGATCATGATTATGATTGATTGATTACTTGATTGATTGATTGATTGATTAGTTGGTTGGTTGGTTGGTTGGTTGGTTAAACACGTTGGATAGGGTCAATTGAAACAGCGAAAAAGAAACAAAGAAGATATTGGACCGTATATTAAACACATGAGACGGATACATGATTGATTGATCATGATCATGATTGATTGATTGATTGATTACTTGATTAGCTGGTTGGTTGGTTGGTTGGTTGGTTGGTTGGTTGGTTGGTTGGTTGGTTAAACACGTTGGATAGGGTCAATTGAAACAGCGAAAAAGAAACAAAGATCTTGGACCCTATATTAAACACATGAGACAGAAACATGATTGATTGATCATGATCATGATTGATTGATTGATTGATTGATTGATTAGTTGGTTGGTTGGTTGGTTGGTTGGTAAAACACGTTAGATAGGGTCAGTTGAAACAGCGTAAAAGAAACAAAGAAGATCTTGAATCCTCTGATTGATTGATTGATTGATTGATCATGATCATTATTGGTTGATTGATCATGATCATGATTGATTGATTGATTGATTGATTGATTGATTGATTGATTGATTGATTGATTGATTGATTGGCAGGCAAACACACATAAAACTCTTCAAGTAGTGCCCCAAATCACATATGGACATGACCTTGACCTTTGACCTTGTGACCTTTGTCAAGGTCATTGCTTCACAATGTCATTGCAAAAAACACCCTATGGGTCAAGGACCTTTTGTTTAAGAGTTTTGCCCAATAATGGCTTTTTATAAACCATCAATGGGGGTTATGTCCCTTATATAATGGTAAAACCAATACAATCATAAAGTAACAAAGTTGCCCCTTGAAGTACTCAACATTTTTCACTGCTTAAATTTTCTGTATCTATAACCATTCAAGAATTATAGGGAAATCAAAGACATATGAAAATCTAAAATATGACCTTGACCTTTGACCTTGACCTAATTTTCTTAGTTAGGAATCAGGGGACTCAAATAAAAACATTCCAGGGTTATACGGTTAACGGTTTATGAGTTAAAAAAATATAGCGACAAATTTATTCCGTAAAGGTAGATAACTCCTATAAAATTTCATCGAATCGCTTCGATCCAAATACGCCAAAAATTACTGAGGATGTAACGAACAATTTGTGAAAAGAATTTTGTCGCTATCTTTTTTTGTTATGAAGGAGATGCACACACATGATAAACAGTGAATAGGGAGATAACTCTCACAAAGAAAATGGTTCGGCTTAGCAGGGTGAAATTTAAAAGCGCATAAACTATACGATACCATATGAGAAATATCTAAGCGACATATTGCGAAACAAACATTTATCGCAAGAAAAAAATTTGGCGGAAGAAAAAAAATAATAATAATAATAATAATAATAATCAGAACAAATACAATAGGACTTTCCACAGAAAAGTGGAAAGACCTAATAATATGGAAAAAACTGGAGTTGTCGTTCGTTTTACGTTGAAAGGATCGATAGCACACAACCTACATTCAGTTGTAAGTGAAGGGTTAAAAAAAAAAGGGGGGGGGGGCTGCAAAACGGGGTCTCGGGATTTTTTTTTTTTTTTTTTTTATTAACGGAACAGAATGGTTAAAAAGGTTCTTTACAATATAAATCAATTGCTTTAAAAAAGCAATTGTAGGGGGTCTTTCCCCCTTTAAAATTAATTGAATTGGGGGGGGGGGGTGTTTGTTTGTTTGTTTGTTTGTTTGTTTGTTTGTTTCTGTATGGGGTTTATATTATTGTTACCGGAAAAGGTTCATGTTTAGTTTGGAAAGTTTTTCTTTTATTTTAGGTACAGCGCGCGCGCCACATCACGTGACACGGGTTTATAATAACGAAAAGATAGTCTTTTTATTTCTCTTTAGGTCGGGACGTTGGACAGACAACATCTATAGAGATGGAATATACACAATGTAATTTCTTTTGTCATTGTAGGAAATTGACATCTTGTTGACAGTTCACGGGCAGTGCATGTTTTGGATTTAATTGATCCGGTGTAACTTTAAAACACATTTATTGATTATTTTCTGATAATGTACATTTTTCAGCACTTGTTTGTAACACAGATTAGTATTTCAATCTCGGAGCGGACATTTTATTGTAGGTTTTTACTGAGATTTACGGACCTAGCCAGCGATTTTTACGGCATTGCCATTTATTTTCTCTAGGAAAATTCGTGAGAGGTAGCTGCACCAAGTTTTTTTATAAACTTTTAGTACATGTATGCACTGCTGACTGCAAATTTTGAGGTCGATTGTACTTGTAGTTTCAGAGTACATGTGGATTTTTTTTTCAGAAGTGACGCAAGAACAATATTAAATTTCAATTTTTCATGAAACATGATTGATTGATCATCATCATGATTGATTGATTACTTACTTGACTGATTGATTGATTGATCATGATTATGATTGATTGATTACTTGATTGATTGATTGATTGATTAGTTGGTTGGTTGGTTGGTTGGTTGGTTAAACACGTTGGATAGGGTCAATTGAAACAGCGAAAAAGAAACAAAGAAGATATTGGACCGTATATTAAACACATGAGACGGATACATGATTGATTGATCATGATCATGATTGATTGATTGATTGATTACTTGATTAGCTGGTTGGTTGGTTGGTTGGTTGGTTGGTTGGTTGGTTGGTTGGTTGGTTAAACACGTTGGATAGGGTCAATTGAAACAGCGAAAAAGAAACAAAGATCTTGGACCCTATATTAAACACATGAGACAGAAACATGATTGATTGATTGATTGATTGATTGATTAGTTGGTTGGTTGGTTGGTTGGTTGGTAAAACACGTTAGATAGGGTCAGTTGAAACAGCGTAAAAGAAACAAAGAAGATCTTGAATCCTCTGATTGATTGATTGATTGATTGATCATGATCATTATTGGTTGATTGATCATGATCATGATTGATTGATTGATTGATTGATTGATTGATTGATTGATTGATTGATTGATTGATTGATTGGCAGGCAAACACACATAAAACTCTTCAAGTAGTGCCCCAAATCACATATGGACATGACCTTGACCTTTGACCTTGTGACCTTTGTCAAGGTCATTGCTTCACAATGTCATTGCAAAAAACACCCTATGGGTCAAGGACCTTTTGTTTAAGAGTTTTGCCCAATAATGGCTTTTTATAAACCATCAATGGGGGTTATGTCCCTTATATAATGGTAAAACCAATACAATCATAAAGTAACAAAGTTGCCCCTTGAAGTACTCAACATTTTTCACTGCTTAAATTTTCTGTATCTATAACCATTCAAGAATTATAGGGAAATCAAAGACATATGAAAATCTAAAATATGACCTTGACCTTTGACCTTGACCTAATTTTCTTAGTTAGGAATCAGGGGACTCAAATAAAAACATTCCAGGGTTATACGGTTAACGGTTTATGAGTTAAAAAAATATAGCGACAAATTTATTCCGTAAAGGTAGATAACTCCTATAAAATTTCATCGAATCGCTTCGATCCAAATACGCCAAAAATTACTGAGGATGTAACGAACAATTTGTGAAAAGAATTTTGTCGCTATCTTTTTTTGTTATGAAGGAGATGCACACACATGATAAACAGTGAATAGGGAGATAACTCTCACAAAGAAAATGGTTCGGCTTAGCAGGGTGAAATTTAAAAGCGCATAAACTATACGATACCATATGAGAAATATCTAAGCGACATATTGCGAAACAAACATTTATCGCAAGAAAAAAATTTGGCGGAAGAAAAAAAATAATAATAATAATAATAATAATAATCAGAACAAATACAATAGGACTTTCCACAGAAAAGTGGAAAGACCTAATAATATGGAAAAAACTGGAGTTGTCGTTCGTTTTACGTTGAAAGGATCGATAGCACACAACCTACATTCAGTTGTAAGTGAAGGGTTAAAAAAAAAAGGGGGGGGGGGCTGCAAAACGGGGTCTCGGGATTTTTTTTTTTTTTTTTTTTATTAACGGAACAGAATGGTTAAAAAGGTTCTTTACAATATAAATCAATTGCTTTAAAAAAGCAATTGTAGGGGGTCTTTCCCCCTTTAAAATTAATTGAATTGGGGGGGGGGGTGTTTGTTTGTTTGTTTGTTTGTTTGTTTGTTTGTTTCTGTATGGGGTTTATATTATTGTTACCGGAAAAGGTTCATGTTTAGTTTGGAAAGTTTTTCTTTTATTTTAGGTACAGCGCGCGCGCCACATCACGTGACACGGGTTTATAATAACGAAAAGATAGTCTTTTTATTTCTCTTTAGGTCGGGACGTTGGACAGACAACATCTATAGAGATGGAATATACA
Organism: Mytilus trossulus; assembly: GCF_036588685.1. Classification (NCBI taxonomy): domain Eukaryota; kingdom Metazoa; phylum Mollusca; class Bivalvia; order Mytilida; family Mytilidae; genus Mytilus; species Mytilus trossulus. Next base: position 12,269 of record NW_026963672.1, on the reverse strand, counting down.
CAATGTAATTTCTTTTGTCATTGTAGGAAATTGACATCTTGTTGACAGTTCACGGGCAGTGCATGTTTTGGATTTAATTGATCCGGTGTAACTTTAAAACACATTTATTGATTATTTTCTGATAATGTACATTTTTCAGCACTTGTTTGTAACACAGATTAGTATTTCAATCTCGGAGCGGACATTTTATTGTAGGTTTTTACTGAGATTTACGGACCTAGCCAGCGATTTTTACGGCATTGCCATTTATTTTCTCTAGGAAAATTCGTGAGAGGTAGCTGCACCAAGTTTTTTTATAAACTTTTAGTACATGTATGCACTGCTGACTGCAAATTTTGAGGTCGATTGTACTTGTAGTTTCAGAGTACATGTGGATTTTTTTTTCAGAAGTGACGCAAGAACAATATTAAATTTCAATTTTTCATGAAACATGATTGATTGATCATCATCATGATTGATTGATTACTTACTTGACTGATTGATTGATTGATCATGATTATGATTGATTGATTACTTGATTGATTGATTGATTGATTAGTTGGTTGGTTGGTTGGTTGGTTGGTTAAACACGTTGGATAGGGTCAATTGAAACAGCGAAAAAGAAACAAAGAAGATATTGGACCGTATATTAAACACATGAGACGGATACATGATTGATTGATCATGATCATGATTGATTGATTGATTGATTACTTGATTAGCTGGTTGGTTGGTTGGTTGGTTGGTTGGTTGGTTGGTTGGTTGGTTGGTTAAACACGTTGGATAGGGTCAATTGAAACAGCGAAAAAGAAACAAAGATCTTGGACCCTATATTAAACACATGAGACAGAAACATGATTGATTGATCATGATCATGATTGATTGATTGATTGATTGATTGATTAGTTGGTTGGTTGGTTGGTTGGTTGGTAAAACACGTTAGATAGGGTCAGTTGAAACAGCGTAAAAGAAACAAAGAAGATCTTGAATCCTCTGATTGATTGATTGATTGATTGATCATGATCATTATTGGTTGATTGATCATGATCATGATTGATTGATTGATTGATTGATTGATTGATTGATTGATTGATTGATTGATTGATTGATTGGCAGGCAAACACACATAAAACTCTTCAAGTAGTGCCCCAAATCACATATGGACATGACCTTGACCTTTGACCTTGTGACCTTTGTCAAGGTCATTGCTTCACAATGTCATTGCAAAAAACACCCTATGGGTCAAGGACCTTTTGTTTAAGAGTTTTGCCCAATAATGGCTTTTTATAAACCATCAATGGGGGTTATGTCCCTTATATAATGGTAAAACCAATACAATCATAAAGTAACAAAGTTGCCCCTTGAAGTACTCAACATTTTTCACTGCTTAAATTTTCTGTATCTATAACCATTCAAGAATTATAGGGAAATCAAAGACATATGAAAATCTAAAATATGACCTTGACCTTTGACCTTGACCTAATTTTCTTAGTTAGGAATCAGGGGACTCAAATAAAAACATTCCAGGGTTATACGGTTAACGGTTTATGAGTTAAAAAAATATAGCGACAAATTTATTCCGTAAAGGTAGATAACTCCTATAAAATTTCATCGAATCGCTTCGATCCAAATACGCCAAAAATTACTGAGGATGTAACGAACAATTTGTGAAAAGAATTTTGTCGCTATCTTTTTTTGTTATGAAGGAGATGCACACACATGATAAACAGTGAATAGGGAGATAACTCTCACAAAGAAAATGGTTCGGCTTAGCAGGGTGAAATTTAAAAGCGCATAAACTATACGATACCATATGAGAAATATCTAAGCGACATATTGCGAAACAAACATTTATCGCAAGAAAAAAATTTGGCGGAAGAAAAAAAATAATAATAATAATAATAATAATAATCAGAACAAATACAATAGGACTTTCCACAGAAAAGTGGAAAGACCTAATAATATGGAAAAAACTGGAGTTGTCGTTCGTTTTACGTTGAAAGGATCGATAGCACACAACCTACATTCAGTTGTAAGTGAAGGGTTAAAAAAAAAAGGGGGGGGGGGCTGCAAAACGGGGTCTCGGGATTTTTTTTTTTTTTTTTTTTATTAACGGAACAGAATGGTTAAAAAGGTTCTTTACAATATAAATCAATTGCTTTAAAAAAGCAATTGTAGGGGGTCTTTCCCCCTTTAAAATTAATTGAATTGGGGGGGGGGGTGTTTGTTTGTTTGTTTGTTTGTTTGTTTGTTTGTTTCTGTATGGGGTTTATATTATTGTTACCGGAAAAGGTTCATGTTTAGTTTGGAAAGTTTTTCTTTTATTTTAGGTACAGCGCGCGCGCCACATCACGTGACACGGGTTTATAATAACGAAAAGATAGTCTTTTTATTTCTCTTTAGGTCGGGACGTTGGACAGACAACATCTATAGAGATGGAATATACACAATGTAATTTCTTTTGTCATTGTAGGAAATTGACATCTTGTTGACAGTTCACGGGCAGTGCATGTTTTGGATTTAATTGATCCGGTGTAACTTTAAAACACATTTATTGATTATTTTCTGATAATGTACATTTTTCAGCACTTGTTTGTAACACAGATTAGTATTTCAATCTCGGAGCGGACATTTTATTGTAGGTTTTTACTGAGATTTACGGACCTAGCCAGCGATTTTTACGGCATTGCCATTTATTTTCTCTAGGAAAATTCGTGAGAGGTAGCTGCACCAAGTTTTTTTATAAACTTTTAGTACATGTATGCACTGCTGACTGCAAATTTTGAGGTCGATTGTACTTGTAGTTTCAGAGTACATGTGGATTTTTTTTTCAGAAGTGACGCAAGAACAATATTAAATTTCAATTTTTCATGAAACATGATTGATTGATCATCATCATGATTGATTGATTACTTACTTGACTGATTGATTGATTGATCATGATTATGATTGATTGATTACTTGATTGATTGATTGATTGATTAGTTGGTTGGTTGGTTGGTTGGTTGGTTAAACACGTTGGATAGGGTCAATTGAAACAGCGAAAAAGAAACAAAGAAGATATTGGACCGTATATTAAACACATGAGACGGATACATGATTGATTGATCATGATCATGATTGATTGATTGATTGATTACTTGATTAGCTGGTTGGTTGGTTGGTTGGTTGGTTGGTTGGTTGGTTGGTTGGTTGGTTAAACACGTTGGATAGGGTCAATTGAAACAGCGAAAAAGAAACAAAGATCTTGGACCCTATATTAAACACATGAGACAGAAACATGATTGATTGATCATGATCATGATTGATTGATTGATTGATTGATTGATTAGTTGGTTGGTTGGTTGGTTGGTTGGTAAAACACGTTAGATAGGGTCAGTTGAAACAGCGTAAAAGAAACAAAGAAGATCTTGAATCCTCTGATTGATTGATTGATTGATTGATCATGATCATTATTGGTTGATTGATCATGATCATGATTGATTGATTGATTGATTGATTGATTGATTGATTGATTGATTGATTGATTGATTGATTGGCAGGCAAACACACATAAAACTCTTCAAGTAGTGCCCCAAATCACATATGGACATGACCTTGACCTTTGACCTTGTGACCTTTGTCAAGGTCATTGCTTCACAATGTCATTGCAAAAAACACCCTATGGGTCAAGGACCTTTTGTTTAAGAGTTTTGCCCAATAATGGCTTTTTATAAACCATCAATGGGGGTTATGTCCCTTATATAATGGTAAAACCAATACAATCATAAAGTAACAAAGTTGCCCCTTGAAGTACTCAACATTTTTCACTGCTTAAATTTTCTGTATCTATAACCATTCAAGAATTATAGGGAAATCAAAGACATATGAAAATCTAAAATATGACCTTGACCTTTGACCTTGACCTAATTTTCTTAGTTAGGAATCAGGGGACTCAAATAAAAACATTCCAGGGTTATACGGTTAACGGTTTATGAGTTAAAAAAATATAGCGACAAATTTATTCCGTAAAGGTAGATAACTCCTATAAAATTTCATCGAATCGCTTCGATCCAAATACGCCAAAAATTACTGAGGATGTAACGAACAATTTGTGAAAAGAATTTTGTCGCTATCTTTTTTTGTTATGAAGGAGATGCACACACATGATAAACAGTGAATAGGGAGATAACTCTCACAAAGAAAATGGTTCGGCTTAGCAGGGTGAAATTTAAAAGCGCATAAACTATACGATACCATATGAGAAATATCTAAGCGACATATTGCGAAACAAACATTTATCGCAAGAAAAAAATTTGGCGGAAGAAAAAAAATAATAATAATAATAATAATAATAATCAGAACAAATACAATAGGACTTTCCACAGAAAAGTGGAAAGACCTAATAATATGGAAAAAACTGGAGTTGTCGTTCGTTTTACGTTGAAAGGATCGATAGCACACAACCTACATTCAGTTGTAAGTGAAGGGTTAAAAAAAAAAGGGGGGGGGGGCTGCAAAACGGGGTCTCGGGATTTTTTTTTTTTTTTTTTTTATTAACGGAACAGAATGGTTAAAAAGGTTCTTTACAATATAAATCAATTGCTTTAAAAAAGCAATTGTAGGGGGTCTTTCCCCCTTTAAAATTAATTGAATTGGGGGGGGGGGGTGTTTGTTTGTTTGTTTGTTTGTTTGTTTGTTTGTTTCTGTATGGGGTTTATATTATTGTTACCGGAAAAGGTTCATGTTTAGTTTGGAAAGTTTTTCTTTTATTTTAGGTACAGCGCGCGCGCCACATCACGTGACACGGGTTTATAATAACGAAAAGATAGTCTTTTTATTTCTCTTTAGGTCGGGACGTTGGACAGACAACATCTATAGAGATGGAATATACACAATGTAATTTCTTTTGTCATTGTAGGAAATTGACATCTTGTTGACAGTTCACGGGCAGTGCATGTTTTGGATTTAATTGATCCGGTGTAACTTTAAAACACATTTATTGATTATTTTCTGATAATGTACATTTTTCAGCACTTGTTTGTAACACAGATTAGTATTTCAATCTCGGAGCGGACATTTTATTGTAGGTTTTTACTGAGATTTACGGACCTAGCCAGCGATTTTTACGGCATTGCCATTTATTTTCTCTAGGAAAATTCGTGAGAGGTAGCTGCACCAAGTTTTTTTATAAACTTTTAGTACATGTATGCACTGCTGACTGCAAATTTTGAGGTCGATTGTACTTGTAGTTTCAGAGTACATGTGGATTTTTTTTTCAGAAGTGACGCAAGAACAATATTAAATTTCAATTTTTCATGAAACATGATTGATTGATCATCATCATGATTGATTGATTACTTACTTGACTGATTGATTGATTGATCATGATTATGATTGATTGATTACTTGATTGATTGATTGATTGATTAGTTGGTTGGTTGGTTGGTTGGTTGGTTAAACACGTTGGATAGGGTCAATTGAAACAGCGAAAAAGAAACAAAGAAGATATTGGACCGTATATTAAACACATGAGACGGATACATGATTGATTGATCATGATCATGATTGATTGATTGATTGATTACTTGATTAGCTGGTTGGTTGGTTGGTTGGTTGGTTGGTTGGTTGGTTGGTTGGTTGGTTAAACACGTTGGATAGGGTCAATTGAAACAGCGAAAAAGAAACAAAGATCTTGGACCCTATATTAAACACATGAGACAGAAACATGATTGATTGATCATGATCATGATTGATTGATTGATTGATTGATTGATTAGTTGGTTGGTTGGTTGGTTGGTTGGTAAAACACGTTAGATAGGGTCAGTTGAAACAGCGTAAAAGAAACAAAGAAGATCTTGAATCCTCTGATTGATTGATTGATTGATTGATCATGATCATTATTGGTTGATTGATCATGATCATGATTGATTGATTGATTGATTGATTGATTGATTGATTGATTGATTGATTGATTGATTGATTGGCAGGCAAACACACATAAAACTCTTCAAGTAGTGCCCCAAATCACATATGGACATGACCTTGACCTTTGACCTTGTGACCTTTGTCAAGGTCATTGCTTCACAATGTCATTGCAAAAAACACCCTATGGGTCAAGGACCTTTTGTTTAAGAGTTTTGCCCAATAATGGCTTTTTATAAACCATCAATGGGGGTTATGTCCCTTATATAATGGTAAAACCAATACAATCATAAAGTAACAAAGTTGCCCCTTGAAGTACTCAACATTTTTCACTGCTTAAATTTTCTGTATCTATAACCATTCAAGAATTATAGGGAAATCAAAGACATATGAAAATCTAAAATATGACCTTGACCTTTGACCTTGACCTAATTTTCTTAGTTAGGAATCAGGGGACTCAAATAAAAACATTCCAGGGTTATACGGTTAACGGTTTATGAGTTAAAAAAATATAGCGACAAATTTATTCCGTAAAGGTAGATAACTCCTATAAAATTTCATCGAATCGCTTCGATCCAAATACGCCAAAAATTACTGAGGATGTAACGAACAATTTGTGAAAAGAATTTTGTCGCTATCTTTTTTTGTTATGAAGGAGATGCACACACATGATAAACAGTGAATAGGGAGATAACTCTCACAAAGAAAATGGTTCGGCTTAGCAGGGTGAAATTTAAAAGCGCATAAACTATACGATACCATATGAGAAATATCTAAGCGACATATTGCGAAACAAACATTTATCGCAAGAAAAAAATTTGGCGGAAGAAAAAAAATAATAATAATAATAATAATAATAATCAGAACAAATACAATAGGACTTTCCACAGAAAAGTGGAAAGACCTAATAATATGGAAAAAACTGGAGTTGTCGTTCGTTTTACGTTGAAAGGATCGATAGCACACAACCTACATTCAGTTGTAAGTGAAGGGTTAAAAAAAAAAGGGGGGGGGGGCTGCAAAACGGGGTCTCGGGATTTTTTTTTTTTTTTTTTTTATTAACGGAACAGAATGGTTAAAAAGGTTCTTTACAATATAAATCAATTGCTTTAAAAAAGCAATTGTAGGGGGTCTTTCCCCCTTTAAAATTAATTGAATTGGGGGGGGGGGTGTTTGTTTGTTTGTTTGTTTGTTTGTTTGTTTGTTTCTGTATGGGGTTTATATTATTGTTACCGGAAAAGGTTCATGTTTAGTTTGGAAAGTTTTTCTTTTATTTTAGGTACAGCGCGCGCGCCACATCACGTGACACGGGTTTATAATAACGAAAAGATAGTCTTTTTATTTCTCTTTAGGTCGGGACGTTGGACAGACAACATCTATAGAGATGGAATATACACAATGTAATTTCTTTTGTCATTGTAGGAAATTGACATCTTGTTGACAGTTCACGGGCAGTGCATGTTTTGGATTTAATTGATCCGGTGTAACTTTAAAACACATTTATTGATTATTTTCTGATAATGTACATTTTTCAGCACTTGTTTGTAACACAGATTAGTATTTCAATCTCGGAGCGGACATTTTATTGTAGGTTTTTACTGAGATTTACGGACCTAGCCAGCGATTTTTACGGCATTGCCATTTATTTTCTCTAGGAAAATTCGTGAGAGGTAGCTGCACCAAGTTTTTTTATAAACTTTTAGTACATGTATGCACTGCTGACTGCAAATTTTGAGGTCGATTGTACTTGTAGTTTCAGAGTACATGTGGATTTTTTTTTCAGAAGTGACGCAAGAACAATATTAAATTTCAATTTTTCATGAAACATGATTGATTGATCATCATCATGATTGATTGATTACTTACTTGACTGATTGATTGATTGATCATGATTATGATTGATTGATTACTTGATTGATTGATTGATTGATTAGTTGGTTGGTTGGTTGGTTGGTTGGTTAAACACGTTGGATAGGGTCAATTGAAACAGCGAAAAAGAAACAAAGAAGATATTGGACCGTATATTAAACACATGAGACGGATACATGATTGATTGATCATGATCATGATTGATTGATTGATTGATTACTTGATTAGCTGGTTGGTTGGTTGGTTGGTTGGTTGGTTGGTTGGTTGGTTGGTTGGTTAAACACGTTGGATAGGGTCAATTGAAACAGCGAAAAAGAAACAAAGATCTTGGACCCTATATTAAACACATGAGACAGAAACATGATTGATTGATCATGATCATGATTGATTGATTGATTGATTGATTGATTAGTTGGTTGGTTGGTTGGTTGGTTGGTAAAACACGTTAGATAGGGTCAGTTGAAACAGCGTAAAAGAAACAAAGAAGATCTTGAATCCTCTGATTGATTGATTGATTGATTGATCATGATCATTATTGGTTGATTGATCATGATCATGATTGATTGATTGATTGATTGATTGATTGATTGATTGATTGATTGATTGATTGATTGATTGGCAGGCAAACACACATAAAACTCTTCAAGTAGTGCCCCAAATCACATATGGACATGACCTTGACCTTTGACCTTGTGACCTTTGTCAAGGTCATTGCTTCACAATGTCATTGCAAAAAACACCCTATGGGTCAAGGACCTTTTGTTTAAGAGTTTTGCCCAATAATGGCTTTTTATAAACCATCAATGGGGGTTATGTCCCTTATATAATGGTAAAACCAATACAATCATAAAGTAACAAAGTTGCCCCTTGAAGTACTCAACATTTTTCACTGCTTAAATTTTCTGTATCTATAACCATTCAAGAATTATAGGGAAATCAAAGACATATGAAAATCTAAAATATGACCTTGACCTTTGACCTTGACCTAATTTTCTTAGTTAGGAATCAGGGGACTCAAATAAAAACATTCCAGGGTTATACGGTTAACGGTTTATGAGTTAAAAAAATATAGCGACAAATTTATTCCGTAAAGGTAGATAACTCCTATAAAATTTCATCGAATCGCTTCGATCCAAATACGCCAAAAATTACTGAGGATGTAACGAACAATTTGTGAAAAGAATTTTGTCGCTATCTTTTTTTGTTATGAAGGAGATGCACACACATGATAAACAGTGAATAGGGAGATAACTCTCACAAAGAAAATGGTTCGGCTTAGCAGGGTGAAATTTAAAAGCGCATAAACTATACGATACCATATGAGAAATATCTAAGCGACATATTGCGAAACAAACATTTATCGCAAGAAAAAAATTTGGCGGAAGAAAAAAAATAATAATAATAATAATAATAATAATCAGAACAAATACAATAGGACTTTCCACAGAAAAGTGGAAAGACCTAATAATATGGAAAAAACTGGAGTTGTCGTTCGTTTTACGTTGAAAGGATCGATAGCACACAACCTACATTCAGTTGTAAGTGAAGGGTTAAAAAAAAAAGGGGGGGGGGGCTGCAAAACGGGGTCTCGGGATTTTTTTTTTTTTTTTTTTTATTAACGGAACAGAATGGTTAAAAAGGTTCTTTACAATATAAATCAATTGCTTTAAAAAAGCAATTGTAGGGGGTCTTTCCCCCTTTAAAATTAATTGAATTGGGGGGGGGGGGGTGTTTGTTTGTTTGTTTGTTTGTTTGTTTGTTTGTTTCTGTATGGGGTTTATATTATTGTTACCGGAAAAGGTTCATGTTTAGTTTGGAAAGTTTTTCTTTTATTTTAGGTACAGCGCGCGCGCCACATCACGTGACACGGGTTTATAATAACGAAAAGATAGTCTTTTTATTTCTCTTTAGGTCGGGACGTTGGACAGACAACATCTATAGAGATGGAATATACACAATGTAATTTCTTTTGTCATTGTAGGAAATTGACATCTTGTTGACAGTTCACGGGCAGTGCATGTTTTGGATTTAATTGATCCGGTGTAACTTTAAAACACATTTATTGATTATTTTCTGATAATGTACATTTTTCAGCACTTGTTTGTAACACAGATTAGTATTTCAATCTCGGAGCGGACATTTTATTGTAGGTTTTTACTGAGATTTACGGACCTAGCCAGCGATTTTTACGGCATTGCCATTTATTTTCTCTAGGAAAATTCGTGAGAGGTAGCTGCACCAAGTTTTTTTATAAACTTTTAGTACATGTATGCACTGCTGACTGCAAATTTTGAGGTCGATTGTACTTGTAGTTTCAGAGTACATGTGGATTTTTTTTTCAGAAGTGACGCAAGAACAATATTAAATTTCAATTTTTCATGAAACATGATTGATTGATCATCATCATGATTGATTGATTACTTACTTGACTGATTGATTGATTGATCATGATTATGATTGATTGATTACTTGATTGATTGATTGATTGATTAGTTGGTTGGTTGGTTGGTTGGTTGGTTAAACACGTTGGATAGGGTCAATTGAAACAGCGAAAAAGAAACAAAGAAGATATTGGACCGTATATTAAACACATGAGACGGATACATGATTGATTGATCATGATCATGATTGATTGATTGATTGATTACTTGATTAGCTGGTTGGTTGGTTGGTTGGTTGGTTGGTTGGTTGGTTGGTTGGTTGGTTAAACACGTTGGATAGGGTCAATTGAAACAGCGAAAAAGAAACAAAGATCTTGGACCCTATATTAAACACATGAGACAGAAACATGATTGATTGATCATGATCATGATTGATTGATTGATTGATTGATTGATTAGTTGGTTGGTTGGTTGGTTGGTTGGTAAAACACGTTAGATAGGGTCAGTTGAAACAGCGTAAAAGAAACAAAGAAGATCTTGAATCCTCTGATTGATTGATTGATTGATTGATCATGATCATTATTGGTTGATTGATCATGATCATGATTGATTGATTGATGATTGATTGATTGATTGATTGATTGATTGATTGATTGATTGATTGGCAGGCAAACACACATAAAACTCTTCAAGTAGTGCCCCAAATCACATATGGACATGACCTTGACCTTTGACCTTGTGACCTTTGTCAAGGTCATTGCTTCACAATGTCATTGCAAAAAACACCCTATGGGTCAAGGACCTTTTGTTTAAGAGTTTTGCCCAATAATGGCTTTTTATAAACCATCAATGGGGGTTATGTCCCTTATATAATGGTAAAACCAATACAATCATAAAGTAACAAAGTTGCCCCTTGAAGTACTCAACATTTTTCACTGCTTAAATTTTCTGTATCTATAACCATTCAAGAATTATAGGGAAATCAAAGACATATGAAAATCTAAAATATGACCTTGACCTTTGACCTTGACCTAATTTTCTTAGTTAGGAATCAGGGGACTCAAATAAAAACATTCCAGGGTTATACGGTTAACGGTTTATGAGTTAAAAAAATATAGCGACAAATTTATTCCGTAAAGGTAGATAACTCCTATAAAATTTCATCGAATCGCTTCGATCCAAATACGCCAAAAATTACTGAGGATGTAACGAACAATTTGTGAAAAGAATTTTGTCGCTATCTTTTTTTGTTATGAAGGAGATGCACACACATGATAAACAGTGAATAGGGAGATAACTCTCACAAAGAAAATGGTTCGGCTTAGCAGGGTGAAATTTAAAAGCGCATAAACTATACGATACCATATGAGAAATATCTAAGCGACATATTGCGAAACAAACATTTATCGCAAGAAAAAAATTTGGCGGAAGAAAAAAAATAATAATAATAATAATAATAATAATCAGAACAAATACAATAGGACTTTCCACAGAAAAGTGGAAAGACCTAATAATATGGAAAAAACTGGAGTTGTCGTTCGTTTTACGTTGAAAGGATCGATAGCACACAACCTACATTCAGTTGTAAGTGAAGGGTTAAAAAAAAAAGGGGGGGGGGGCTGCAAAACGGGGTCTCGGGATTTTTTTTTTTTTTTTTTTATTAACGGAACAGAATGGTTAAAAAGGTTCTTTACAATATAAATCAATTGCTTTAAAAAAGCAATTGTAGGGGGTCTTTCCCCCTTTAAAATTAATTGAATTGGGGGGGGGGGTGTTTGTTTGTTTGTTTGTTTGTTTGTTTGTTTGTTTCTGTATGGGGTTTATATTATTGTTACCGGAAAAGGTTCATGTTTAGTTTGGAAAGTTTTTCTTTTATTTTAGGTACAGCGCGCGCGCCACATCACGTGACACGGGTTTATAATAACGAAAAGATAGTCTTTTTATTTCTCTTTAGGTCGGGACGTTGGACAGACAACATCTATAGAGATGGAATATACACAATGTAATTTCTTTTGTCATTGTAGGAAATTGACATCTTGTTGACAGTTCACGGGCAGTGCATGTTTTGGATTTAATTGATCCGGTGTAACTTTAAAACACATTTATTGATTATTTTCTGATAATGTACATTTTTCA
>NW_026963671.1:10000-20000 GCF_036588685.1 Mytilus trossulus | reverse complement strand
CGAACAGGCTACCGCGGGTCTCTCGATCATCGAGGCCGGCAAAGTATACCCTCGGTAAATTTTTTTTACGAGGGTGAACGTTTCATCGTGGTGTCGCACGTTAGACGCGGACAGGCTACCGCGGGTCTCTCGATCATCAAGGCCGGCAAAGTATACCCTCGGTAAAAATTTTTTACGAGGGTGAACGTTTCATCGTGGTGTCGCACGTTAGACGCGGGTCTCTCGATCATCGAGGCCGGCAAAGTATACCCTCGGTAAAAAAAATTTACGAGGGTGAAATTCTCATCGTGGTGTCGCACGTTAGACGCGGACAGGCTACCTCGGGTCTCTCGATCATCAAGGCCGGCAAACTATACCTTCGGTAAAAAATTTTTACGAGGGTGAAATTTTCATCGTGGTGTCGCACGTTAGACGCGGACAAGGCTACCGCGGGTCTCTCGATCATCAAGGCCGGCAAACTATACCCTCGGTAAAAAGTTTTTACGGGGGTGAACGTTTCATCGTGGTGTCGCACGTTGGATGCAGACAGGCTACCGCGGGTCTCTCGATCATCAAGGCCGGCAAACTATACCCTCGGTAAAAAAATTTTTACGAGGGTGAAATTTTCATCGTGGTGTCGCACGTTAGACGCGGACAGGCTACCGCGGGTCTCTCGATCATCGAGGCCGTCTAACTATACCCTCGGTAAAAAAATTTTACGAGGGTGACATTTTCATCGGGAAGCCGCACGTTAGATGCGGACAGGCTACCGCGGGTCTCTCGACCATCGAGGCCGTCTAACTATACCCTCGGTAAATTTTTTTTACAAGGGTGAAATTTTCATCGGGAAGCCGCACGTTAGACGCAGGCAAGCTACCGCGGGTCTCTCGACCATCGAGGCCGTCTAACTATACCCTCGGTAAAATAAATTTACAAGGGTGAAATTTTCATCGGGAAGCCGCACGTTAGACGCAGGCAAGCTACCGCGGGTCTCTCGATCATCGAGGCCGTCTAACTATACCCTCGGTAAAAAAAATTTACGAGGGTGACATTTTCATCGGGAAGCCGCACGTTAGATGCGGACAGGCTACCGCGGGTCTCTCGACCATCGAGGCCGTCTAACTATACCCTCGGTAAATGTTTTTTACAAGGGTGAAATTTTCATCGGGAAGCCGCACGTTAGACGCAGGCAAGCTACCGCGGGTCTCTCGACCATCGAGGCCGTCTAACTATACCCTCGGTAAAAAAAAAAATTTACGTGGGTGAAATTTTCATCGGGAAGCCGCACGTTAGATGCGGACAGGCTACCGCGGGTCTCTCGACCATCGAAGGCCGTCTAACTATACCCTCGGTAAATTTTTTTTTACAAGGGTGAAATTTTCATCGGGAAGCCGCACGTTAGACGCAGGCAGGCTACCGCGGGTCTCTCGACCATCGAGGCCGGCAAACTATACCCTCGGTAAAAAAAATTTACCAGGGTGAAATTTTCATCGTGGTGTCGCACGTTAGACGCGGACAGGCTACCGCGGGTCTCTCGATCATCCAGGCCGGCAAACTATACCCTCGGTAAAAATTTTTCACGAGGGTGAAATTTTCATCGTGGTGTCGCACGTTAGACGCGGACAGGCTACCGCGGGTCTCTCGATCATCCAGGCCGGCAAACTATACCCTCGGTAAAAATTTTTGACGAGGGTGAAATTTTCATCGTGGTGTCGCACGTTAGACGCGGACAGGCTACCGCGGGTCTCTCGATCATCCAGGCCGGCAAACTATACCCTCGGTAAAAATTTTTTACGAGGGTGAAATTTTCATCGTGGTGTCGCACGTTAGACGCGGACAGGCTACCGCGGGTCTCTCGATCATCCAGGCCGGCAAACTATACCCTCGGTAAAAAATTTTTACGAGGGTGAAATTTTCATCGTGGTGTCGCACGTTAGACGCGGACAGGCTACCGCGGGTCTCTCGATCATCCAGGCCGGCAAACTATACCCTCGGTAAAAAAATTTTACGAGGGTGAAATTTTCATCGTGGTGTCGCACGTTAGACGCGGACAGGCTACCGCGGGTCTCTCGATCATCCAGGCCGGCAAACTATACCCTCGGTAAAAAAATTTTACGAGGGTGAAATTTTCATCGTGGTGTCGCACGTTAGACGCGGACAGGCTACCGCGGGTCTCTCGATCATCCAGGCCGGCAAACTATACCCTCGGTAAAAATTTTTTACGAGGGTGAAATTTTCATCGTGGTGTCGCACGTTAGACGCGGACAGGCTACCGCGGGTCTCTCGATCATCCAGGCCGGCAAACTATACCCTCGGTAAAAATTTTTTACGAGGGTGAAATTTTCATCGTGGTGTCGCACGTTAGACGCGGACAGGCTACCGCGGGTCTCTCGATCATCCAGGCCGGCAAACTATACCCTCGGTAAAAATTTTTTACGAGGGTGAAATTTTCATCGTGGTGTCGCACGTTAGACGCGGACAGGCTACCGCGGGTCTCTCGATCGTCCAGGCCGGCAAAGTATACCCTCGGTAAAAAAAATTTTACGAGGGTGAAATGTTCATCGGGAAGCCGCACGTTAGACGCGGACAGGCTACCGCGGGTCTCTCGACCATCGAGGCCGTCTGACTATACCCTCGGTAAAAAAAAATTACAAGGCTGAAATGTTCATCGGGAAGCCGTACGGTAGACGCAGGCAAGCTACTGCGGGTCTCTCGACCATCGAAGGCCGTCTGACTACACCCTCGGTAAAAAAATTTTACAAGGCTGAAATGTTCATCGGGAAGCCGTACGTTAGACGCAGGCAAGCTACCGCGGGTCTCTCGACCATCGAAGGCCGTCTGACTATACCCTCGGTAAAAAAAAATTACAAGGCTGAAATGTTCATCGGGAAGCCGTACGGTAGACGCAGGCAAGCTACTGCGGGTCTCTCGACCATCGAAGGCCGTCTGACTACACCCTCGGTAAAAAAAATTTACAAGGCTGAAATTTTCATCGGGAAGCCGCACGATAGACGCAGGCAGGCTACCGCGGGTCTCTCGACCATCGAGGCCGTCTAACTATACCCTCGGTAAAAAAAATTCACAAGGCTGAAATGTTCATCGGGAAGCCGCACGTTAGACGAGGCAGGCTACCGCGGGTCTCTCGACCATCGAGGCCTTCAAACTATACCCTCGGTAAAAAAAAATTTCACAAGGGTGAAATGTTCATCGGGAAGGCGCACGTTAGACGCAGGCAGACTACCGCGGGTCTCTCGACCATCGAGGCCTTCAAACTATACCCTCGGTAAAAAAAAAATTTTTACAAGGGTGAAATTTTCATCGGGAAGGCCGCACGTTAGACGCAGGCAGGCTACCGCGGGTCTCTCGACCATCGAGGCCGTCTAACTATACCCTCGGTAAAAAAAATTTACAAGGCTGAAATCTTCATCGGGAAGCCGCACGTTAGATGCGGACAGGCTACCGCGGGTCTCTCGACCATCGAGGCCGTCTAACTATACCCTCGGTAAAAAAATTTTACGAGGCTGAAATTTTCATCGGGAAGCCGCACGTTAGACGAGGCAGGCTACCGCGGGTCTCTCGACCATCGAAGCCGTCTAACTGTACCCTCGGTAAAAAAAAATTTCACAAGGCTGAAATTTTCATCGGGAAGCCGCACGTTAGACGCAGGCAGGCTACCGCGGGTCTCTCGACCATCGAGGCCGTCTAACTATACCCTCGGTAAAAAAAATTTACAAGGCTGAAATGTTCATCGGGAAGCCGCACGTTAGACGCAGGCAGGCTACCGCGGGTCTCTCGACCATCGAGGCCGTCTAACTATACCCTCGGTAAAAAAATTTTACAAGGCTGAAATTTTCATCGGGAAGCCGCACGTTAGACGCGGACAGGCTACCGCGGGTCTCTCGACCATCGAGGCCTTCAAACTATACCCTCGGTAAAAAAATTTTACGAGGGTGAAATTCTCATCGTGGTGTCGCACGTTAGACGCGGACAGGCTACCGCGGGTCTCTCGATCATCCAGGCCGGCAAACTATACCCTCGGTAAAAAAAATTTACGAGGGTGAAATTCTCATCGTGGTGTCGCACGTTGGACGCGGACAGGCTACCGCGGGTCTCTCGATCATCCAGGCCGGCAAACTATACCCTCGGTAAAAAAATTTTACGAGGGTGAAATTTTCATCGCGGTGTCGCACGTTAGACGCGGACAGGCTACCGCGGGTCTCTCGATCATCCAGGCCGGCAAACTATACCCTCGGTAAAAAAATTTTACGAGGGTGAAATTTTCATCGTGGTGTCGCACGTTAGACGCGGACAGGCTACCGCGGGTCTCTCGACCATCGAGGCCTTCAAACTATACCCTCGGTAAAAAAATTTTACGAGGGTGAAATTTTCATCGTGGTGTCGCACGTTAGACGCGGACAGGCTACCGCGGGTCTCTCGACCATCGAGGCCTTCAAACTATACCCTCGGTAAAAAAATTTTACGAGGGTGAAATTTTCATCGTGGTGTCGCACGTTAGACGCGGACAGGCTACCGCGGGTCTCTCGACCATCGAGGCCTTCAAACTATACCCTCGGTAAAAAATTTTTACGAGGGTGAAATTTTCATCGGGCAGCCGCACGTTAGACGCAGGCAGGCTACCGCGGGTCTCTCGACCATCGAGGCCGTCAAACTATACCCTCGGTAAAAAAATTTTACGAGGGTGAAATTTTCATCGGTCAGCCGCACGTTAGACGCGGACAGGCTACCGCGGGTCTCTCGACCATCGAGGCCTTCAAACTATACCCTCGGTAAAAAAATTTTACGAGGGTGAAATTTTCATCGGGCAGCCGCACGTTAGACGCAGGCAGGCTACCGCGGGTCTCTCGACCATCGAGGCCGTCAAACTATACCCTCGGTAAAAAAATTTTACGAGGGTGAAATTTTCATCGGTAAGCCGCACGTTAGATGCGGACATGCTACCGCGGGTCTCTCGACCATCGAGGCCTTCAAACTATACCCTCGGTAAAAAAATTTTACGAGGGTGAAATTTTCATCGGGCAGCCGCACGTTAGACGCAGGCAGGCTACCGCGGGTCTCTCGACCATCGAGGCCGTCAAACTATACCCTCGGTAAAATTTTTTTACGAGGGTGAAATTTTCATCGGTAAGCCGCACGTTAGATGCGGACAGGCTACCGCGGGTCTCTCGACCATCGAGGCCTTCAAACTATACCCTCGGTAAAAAAAAATTTACAAGGGTGAAATTTTCATCGGGAAGCCGCACGATAGACGCAGGCAGGCTACCGTGGGTCTCTCGACCATCGAGGCCGTCAAACTATACCCTCGGTAAAAAAAAATTTAGAAGGGTGAAATTTTCATCGGGAAGCCGCACGTTAGACGCAGGCGAGCTACCGCGGGTCTCTCGACCATCCAGGCCGGCAAACAATACCCTCGGTAAATATTTTTTACGTGGGTGAAATTTTCATCGGGATGTCGCACGTGAGACGCGGACAGGTTACCGCGGGTCTCTCGACCATCGGCGGCCGGCCAAAGCCATAGCCTAGTCAAAAAGTGTTACAGGTTGACAATTTTTCATCGGGAAGCCGCACGTAAGAATAGTACAGCAGGTCTCTCGATGAAACGATCACATTTCATGTAACGTAACGTAACGAACGAAGGCAGGCAGGCATCGTACACCCTAACCCTAAGCCGCCTCTTGACGATGCCCGTCCCTAACCCTAACCCTAACCCTAAATTAACCCTAACCCTAACCCTAACCCTAACCCAACCCTAACCCTAACCCTAACCCTAACCCTAACCCTAACCCTAACCCTAACCCTACCCCTACCCCTACCCCTAACCCTAACCCTAACCCTAACCCTAACCCTAACCCTAACCCTAACCCTAACCCTAACCCTAACCCTAACCCTACCCTAAATTAACCCTAACCCACTAACCTACCCTAACCTAACCCTAACCCTAACCCTAAATACCCTAACCCTAACCCTACCCTACCTAACCCTAACCCCTAACACTAACCCTAACCCTAACCCTAACCCTAACCCTAACCCTAACCCTAACCTAACCCTAACCCCTAAATTAACCTAACCCTAAATTAACCCTAACCCTAACCCTAACCCTAACCCTAACCCTAACCCTAAATTAACCCTAACCCTAACCCTAACCCTAACCCTAACCCTAACCCTAACCCTAACCCTAACCCTAAATTAACCCTAACCCTAAATTAACCCTAACCCTAACCCTAACCCTAACCCTAAATTAACCCTAACCCTAACCCTAACCCTAACCCTAACCCTAACCCTAACCCTAACCCTAACCCTAACCCTAACCCTAACCCTAACCCTAACCCTAACCCTAACCCTAACCCTAACCCTAAAGCCTGTTACTTAGGCCGTGTCAGGACCCAGGCTGGCATTATTCCTCGATACGTGTAGGTACGTGGTCGGCCTGTCTGGTAGCGGGCGATCACGGGTCTCTACCGCAGGTAAAGGTACGTGGTCGGCCTTTTGCGGGCTACCGCGGGTTAAAGTCTACGTAGGGACGTGAAGACCCGCATAAGCCCGTGGTAGCCCGCTATCAGGCCGTCCACGTACACTTATACCCGCGCTAGCCCGCTGTCAGGTCGACCACGTCCCTTCTTACCCACGGTAGCTGGCTACCGAGGCCGTCGACGTTCCCTTACCTGCGATAGCCCGCTATCAGGTCGACCACGTCCCCTCCTTACCCGCGGTAGCTGGCTACCGAGGCCGTCGACGTTCCTTTGCCTGCGATGGCCCGCTATCGGGTCGACCACGTCCCCTCCTTACCCGCGGTAGCTGGCTACCGAGGCCGTCGACGTTCCTTTGCCTGCGATGGCCCGCTATCGGGTCGACCACGTCCCTTCTTACCCGCGGTAGCTGGCTACCGAGGCCGTCGACGTTCCTTTACCTGCGATAGCCCGCTATCGGGTCGACCACGTCCCTTCTTACCCGCGGTAGCTGGCTACCGAGGCCGTCGACGTTCCTTTGCCTGCGATGGCCCGCTATCGGGTCGACCACGTCCCTTCTTACCCGCGGTAGCTGGCTACCGAGCCCGTCGACGTACCTTTACCTGCGGTAGCCCGCTATCGGGTCGACCACGTCCCTTCTTACCCGCGGTAGCTGGCTACCGAGGCCGTCGACGTCCCTTTGCCTGCGGTAGCCCGCTATCGGGTCGACCACGTCCCTTCTTACCCGCGGTAGCTGGCTACCGAGGCCGTCGACGTTCCTTTACCTGCGATAGCCCGCTATCGGGTCGACCACGTCCCTTCTTATCCGCGGTAGCTGGCTACCGAGGCCGTCGACGTTCCTTTACCTGCGATAGCCCGCTATCGGGTCGACCACGTCCCTTCTTACCCGCGGTAGCTGGCTACCGAGGCCGTCGACGTACCTTTACCTGCGGTAGCCCGCTATCGGGTCGACCACGTCCCTTCTTATCCGCGGTAGCTCGCTACCGAGCCCGTCGACGTACCTTTACCTGCGGTAGCCCGCTATCGGGTCGACCACGTCCCTTCTTACCCGCGGTAGCTCGCTACCGAGGCCGTCGACGTCCCTTTACCTGCGGTAGCCCGCTATCGGGTCGACCACGTACGATGATACCCGCGGTAGCCCGCTAGCACGGCCGTCCACGTCCCTTTACCCGCGGTAGCTCGCTATCGGGTCGACCACGTACGATGATACCCGCGGTAGCCCGCTAGCACGGCCGTCCACGTCCCTTTACCCGCGGTAGCCCGCTATCGGGTCGACCACGTACGATGATACCCGCGGTAGCCCGCTAGCACGGCCGTCCACGTCCCTTTACCCGCGGTAGCCCGCTATCGGGTCGACCACGTACGATGATACCCGCGGTAGCCCGCTAGCACGGCCGTCCACGTCCCTTTACCCGCGGTAGCCCGCTATCGGGTCGACCACGTACGATGATACCCGCGGTAGCCCGCTAGCACGGCCGTCCACGTCCCTTTACCCGCGGTAGCCCGCTATCGGGTCGACCACGTACGATGATACCCGCGGTAGCCCGCTAGCACCGCCGTCCACGTCCCTTTACCCGCGGTAGCCCGCTATCGGGTCGACCACGTACGATGATACCCGCGGTAGCCCGCTAGCACGGCCGTCCACGTCCCTTTACCCGCGGTAGCCCGCTATCGGGTCGACCACGTACGATGATACCCGCGGTAGCCCGCTAGCACGGCCGTCCACGTCCCTTTACCCGCGGTAGCTCGCTATCGGGTCGACCACGTACGATGATACCCGCGGTAGCCCGCTAGCACGGCCGTCCACGTCCCATTACCCGCGGTAGCTCGCTATCGGGTCGACCACGTACGATGATACCCGCGGTAGCCCGCTAGCACGGCCGTCCACGTC
This sequence comes from Mytilus trossulus, assembly GCF_036588685.1. Classification (NCBI taxonomy): domain Eukaryota; kingdom Metazoa; phylum Mollusca; class Bivalvia; order Mytilida; family Mytilidae; genus Mytilus; species Mytilus trossulus. The sequence continues at coordinate 11,645 of NW_026963671.1, read as the reverse complement.
CCTTTACCCGCGGTAGCCCGCTATCGGGTCGACCACGTACGATGATACCCGCGGTAGCCCGCTAGCACGGCCGTCCACGTCCCTTTACCCGCGGTAGCTCGCTATCGGGTCGACCACGTACGATGATACCCGCGGTAGCCCGCTAGCACGGCCGTCCACGTCCCTTTACCCGCGGTAGCCCGCTATCGGGTCGACCACGTACACTGATACCCGCGGTACCTTCTCAGCCGCGGGTAAGCCCGCTGAAAAAAGATTTTTTTTTTTCCCCATTGCATGCGGTAGCACCGCTATCAGGTCGACCACGTCCCTTCTCAGCCGCGGGTAAGCCCGATGAAAAAAAAAAAAAAAAAAAAAATTTTCCCATCGCATGCGGTAGCCCCGCTATCGAGGACGACCACGTCCCTTCACAGCCGCGGGTAAGCCCGATGAAAATTTTTTTTTTTTTTTTTTTTTTTTTTTCCCCATCGCATGCGGTAGCCCCGCTATCGAGGTCGACCACGTCCCTTCTCAGCCGCGGGTAAGCCCGATGAAAAAAAAAAAAAAAAAAAAAAAATTCCCATCGCATGCGGTAGCCCCGCTATCGAGGACGACCACGTATCTTCTCAGCCGCGGGTAAGCCCGATGAAATTTTTTTTTTTTTTTTTTTTTTTTTTTTCCCCATCGCATGCGGTAGCCCCGCTATCGAGGTCGACCACGTCCCTTCTCAGCCGCGGGTAAGCCCGATGAAAAAAAAAAAAAAAAAAAAAAATTTTCCCATCGCATGCGGTAGCCCCGCTATCGAGGACGACCACGTCCCTTCTCAGCCGCGGGTAAGCCCGATGAAAATTTTTTTTTTTTTTTTTTTTTTTTTTTTTCCCATCGCATGCGGTAGCCCCGCTATCGAGGTCGACCACGTCCCTTCTCAGCCGCGGGTAAGCCCGATGAAAAAAAAAAAAAAAAAAAAAAAAAAAAAATTCCCATCGCATGCGGTAGCACCGCTATCAGGTCGACCACGTACCTTCTCAGCCGCGGGTAAGCCCGATGAAATTTTTTTTTTTTTTTTTTTTTTTCAAATGTCGAAAATTCCTTCCGGGGCCAGAACGGCACACATGTTAGGGGTCGGATGGGTAGTGGGGATCGTCGGATTGACGGGCGACCGCACCTGCCCCGGCTGTGCCGTCTTTTAAAAATTTTGAAAATTTTTGAAATCTTGGAATCCCCAGTCGTCGTGTGCAACTTCATATCATGGGAGCAGTGAAGACCCGATCTTCGCTGTCAGGGATAGACGCGATAGTAAAGGACGGTGAGAGGCATGCACTTGCCGGTCCGATCTCTCGTTCATTCCACGGTTCCCGATTCACTTGGTAAAGGCGACATAGTGGCTGCACGACCCTACGCCTCCGGCTACGGTCACCACGGCAGTCCGGGTACGAACCACCAATGGGTCCAGAGACGCAGGCAAAAATCAGTCGCACGGTACTAGCGTTGGTATCATCGCATCTGACACGTCTCGCAAAGGTCGCCCCGGTCTCAACCGGGAAACGGCCGGCGCACGGAAGAAAGTTGTGTCCGCACATGGCCCGGGGAGGACCGCACTCGTCTCAACAACGGGTGACCCCCCGACCAGTCGGCACAGGTTAACACGGGAAAAACGATATATATAACC
>NW_026963670.1:0-23088 GCF_036588685.1 Mytilus trossulus | reverse complement strand
TAGTATTGTGTTACCGGAGAAGTTTCATGTTTAGTTTGGAAAGTTTTTATTTTATTTTAGGTCCAGCGCGCGCGCCAGATTGAGGAGACACCACGTGACGCGTGTTTATATTAAGAAAAACTTAGTCTTTTTATTTCTCTTTAGGTCGGGACGTTGGACAGACAACATCTATAGAGATGGAATGTACACAATGTAATTTCTTTGGTCATTATAGGAAATTGACATTTTGATCACAGTTCACCAGCAGTGCATGATTTGGATTTATTTGATCCGGTGTAACTTTAAAACACGTTTAAGGATTATTTTCTTAAAATGTACATTTTTCAGCACCAGTTTGTAACAGATAAGTTTTTCAATCCAGGAGCGGACATTTTTATTGTAGGATTTCATTGAGAATTACGGACCTAGCAAGCGATTTTTACGGCATTGCCATTCTTTTTCTCTAGGAAAAGTCTTGAGAGATATCGGCACCACGTTGTTTTATGAACCTTTAGTACATGTATGCCCTGCTGACTGTAAATTTTGGGATCGATTGGACTTGTAGTTTCAGAGTTTAAGTGATAACAAGGTGGTGGATTTTTTTTTTCAGAAGAGATGTAAGAACAATATAATAGGGAAAAAACTGGAGTTGTCGTTCGTTTAACGTTGATAGGATAGATAGCACACAAACTACATTCAGTTGTAAGTGGAGGGTAAAAAAAATGGGGGGGGGGGGGGGGCAAAAGGGGGTCTCGGGGATTTTTGTTTTTTTTTTTGTTTGTATTAACGGAACAGAATGGTTAAAAAGGCCTTTTTACAATATAAATCAATTGCTTTCAAAAAGCAATTGTAAACGGTCTTTCCCCCTTTGAAACAGATTGATTGGGGGGGGGGGGGGGTGTGTTTGTTTGTTTGTTTTGTTTGTTTGTTTGTTTGTTTGTTTGTTTGTTTGTTTGTTTCTGTAAGGGGTCTAGTATTGTGTTACCGGAGAAGTTTCATGTTTAGTTTGGAAAGTTTTTATTTTATTTTAGGTCCAGCGCGCGCGCCAGATTGAGGAGACACCACGTGACGCGTGTTTATATTAAGAAAAACTTAGTCTTTTTATTTCTATTTAGGTCGGGACGTTGGACAGACAACATCTATAGAGATGGAATGTACACAATGTAATTTCTTTGGTCATTATAGGAAATTGACATTTTGATCACAGTTCACCAGCAGTGCATGATTTGGATTTATTTGATCCGGTGTAACTTTAAAACACGTTTAAGGATTATTTTCTTAAAATGTACATTTTTCAGCACCAGTTTGTAACAGATAAGTTTTTCAATCCAGGAGCGGACATTTTTATTGTAGGATTTCATTGAGAATTACGGACCTAGCAAGCGATTTTTACGGCATTGCCATTCTTTTTCTCTAGGAAAAGTCTTGAGAGATATCGGCACCACGTTGTTTTATGAACCTTTAGTACATGTATGCCCTGCTGACTGTAAATTTTGGGATCGATTGGACTTGTAGTTTCAGAGTTTAAGTGATAACAAGGTGGTGGATTTTTTTTTTCAGAAGAGATGTAAGAACAATATAATAGGGAAAAAACTGGAGTTGTCGTTCGTTTAACGTTGATAGGATAGATAGCACACAAACTACATTCAGTTGTAAGTGGAGGGTAAAAAAAATGGGGGGGGGGGGGGGGGGGCAAAAGGGGGTCTCGGGGATTTTTGTTTTTTTTTTGTTTGTATTAACGGAACAGAATGGTTAAAAAGGCCTTTTTACAATATAAATCAATTGCTTTCAAAAAGCAATTGTAAACGGTCTTTCCCCCTTTGAAACAGATTGATTGGGGGGGGGGGGTGTGTTTGTTTGTTTGTTTTGTTTGTTTGTTTGTTTGTTTGTTTGTTTGTTTGTTTGTTTCTGTAAGGGGTCTAGTATTGTGTTACCGGAGAAGTTTCATGTTTAGTTTGGAAAGTTTTTATTTTATTTTAGGTCCAGCGCGCGCGCCAGATTGAGGAGACACCACGTGACGCGTGTTTATATTAAGAAAAACTTAGTCTTTTTATTTCTATTTAGGTCGGGACGTTGGACAGACAACATCTATAGAGATGGAATGTACACAATGTAATTTCTTTGGTCATTATAGGAAATTGACATTTTGATCACAGTTCACCAGCAGTGCATGATTTGGATTTATTTGATCCGGTGTAACTTTAAAACACGTTTAAGGATTATTTTCTTAAAATGTACATTTTTCAGCACCAGTTTGTAACAGATAAGTTTTTCAATCCAGGAGCGGACATTTTTATTGTAGGATTTCATTGAGAATTACGGACCTAGCAAGCGATTTTTACGGCATTGCCATTCTTTTTCTCTAGGAAAAGTCTTGAGAGATATCGGCACCACGTTGTTTTATGAACCTTTAGTACATGTATGCCCTGCTGACTGTAAATTTTGGGATCGATTGGACTTGTAGTTTCAGAGTTTAAGTGATAACAAGGTGGTGGATTTTTTTTTTCAGAAGAGATGTAAGAACAATAATATAAATCAATTGCTTTCAAAAAGCAATTGTAAACGGTCTTTCCCCCTTTGAAACAGATTGATTGGGGGGGGGGGTGTTTGTTTGTTTGTTTTGTTTGTTTGTTTGTTTGTTTTGTTTGTTTGTTTGTTTGTTTGTTTCTGTAAGGGGTCTAGTATTGTGTTACCGGAGAAGTTTCATGTTTAGTTTGGAAAGTTTTTATTTTATTTTAGGTCCAGCGCGCGCGCCAGATTGAGGAGACACCACGTGACGCGTGTTTATATTAAGAAAAACTTAGTCTTTTTATTTCTCTTTAGGTCGGGACGTTGGACAGACAACATCTATAGAGATGGAATGTACACAATGTAATTTCTTTGGTCATTATAGGAAATTGACATTTTGATCACAGTTCACCAGCAGTGCATGATTTGGATTTATTTGATCCGGTGTAACTTTAAAACACGTTTAAGGATTATTTTCTTAAAATGTACATTTTTCAGCACCAGTTTGTAACAGATAAGTTTTTCAATCCAGGAGCGGACATTTTTATTGTAGGATTTCATTGAGAATTACGGACCTAGCAAGCGATTTTTACGGCATTGCCATTCTTTTTCTCTAGGAAAAGTCTTGAGAGATATCGGCACCACGTTGTTTTATGAACCTTTAGTACATGTATGCCCTGCTGACTGTAAATTTTGGGATCGATTGGACTTGTAGTTTCAGAGTTTAAGTGATAACAAGGTGGTGGATTTTTTTTTTCAGAAGAGATGTAAGAACAATATTAAAGTTCAATTCTTCTTGAATAATTGATAGGTCTTTCCTTCCATTTTCTTTTAATTATACTGTCATAAATAAAAATATCATATATATTGATTGATTAATTTATTGATTAGTTGGTTGATTGGTTTATTAATTAAACACTTGATAAATGGTCTCTTGAAACAAGCGGAAAAAAGAGACCTTGGATTCCGTATTTAACACATGAAACGGAAACATGCATTAATTAATAAAATAGATTGATTAATTGGTTGGTTAAACACATTGGTTGGTTAAACACGTTGCTTAAACACGTTGGTTAAACATGTTGGTTAAACACGTTGATTGGTTAAACACGTTGGAAAGGGTCAATTAAATCAGAAAAAAAAAGAGACCTTGGATCCCGTATTAAACGCATGAAACGGAAACATGCATTGATTGATTAGTTGGTTGGTTAAACACGTTGGTTGGTTAGTTAAACACGTTGGTTAAACATGTTGGTTTAACACGTTGGTTAAACACGTTGGTTAAACACGTTGGTTGGATAGGCTCAATTAAAACAAGCGAAAAAAAAAACTTGGATCCCGTATGAAACACATGAAACGTGACATGCATTGATTGATTGGTTGGTTGGTTAAACACGTTGGTTGGTTAGTTAAACACGTTGGTTAAACACGTTGGTTAAACACGTTGGTTAAACACGTTGGTTGGATAGGCTCAATTAAAACAAGCGGGAAAAAAAACTTGGATCCCGTATGAAACACATGAAACGTGACATACATTGATTGATTGGTTGGTTGGTTAAACACGTTGGTTGGTTAGTTAAACACGTTGGTTAAACATGTTGGTTAAACACGTTGGTTCAACACGTTGGTTAAACACGTTGGTTAAACACGTTGGTTGGATAGGCTCAATTAAAACAAGCGGAAAAAAAAACTTGGATCCCGTATGAAACACATGAAACGTGACATACATTGATTGATTGGTTGGTTGGTTAAACACGTTGGTTGGTTAGTTAAACACGTTGGTTAAACATGTTGGTTAAACACGTTGGTTCAACACGTTGGTTAAACACGTTGGTTAAACACGTTGGTTGGATAGGCTCAATTAAAACAAGCGAAAAAAAAAACTTGGATCCCGTATGAAACACATGAAACGTGACATGCATTGATTGATTGGTTGGTTAGTTAAACACGTTGGTTGGTTAGTTAAACACGTTGGTTAAACATGTTGGTTAAACACGTTGTTTAAACACGTTGGTTAAACACGTTGGTTGGATAGGCTCAATTAAAACAAGCGAAAAAAAAAACTTGGATCCCGTATGAAACACATGAAACGTGACATGCATTGATTGATTGGTTGGTTGGTTAAACACGTTGGTTGGTTAGTTAAACACGTTGGTTAAACATGTTGGTTAAACACGTTGGTTCAACACGTTGGTTAAACACGTTGGTTGGATAGGCTCAATTAAAACAAGCGAAAAAAAAAACTTGGATCCCGTATGAAACACATGAAACGTGACATGCATTGATTGATTGGTTGGTTAGTTAAACACGTTGGTTGGTTAGTTAAACACGTTGGTTAAACATGTTGGTTAAACACGTTGGTTAAACACGTTGGTTGGATAGGCTCAATTAAAACAAGCCAAAAAAAAACTTGGAACCCGTATGAAACACATGAAACGTGACATGCATTGATTGATTGGTTGGTTAGTTAAACACGTTGGTTGGTTAGTTAAACACGTTGGTTAAACATGTTGGTTAAACACGTTGGTTAAACACGCTGGTTAAACACGTTGGTTAAACACGTTGGTTGGATAGGCTCAATTAAAACAAGCGAAAAAAAAACCCTTGGATCCCGTATGAAACACATGAAACGTGACATGCATTGATTGATTGGTTAGTTAAACACGTTGGTTGGTTAGTTAAACACGTTGGTTAAACATGTTGGTTTAACACGTTGGTTAAACACGTTGGTTGGATAGGCTGAATCAAAACAAGCGAAAAAAAACAACATTGGATCCCGTATGAAACACATGAAACAGAAACATGCATTGATTGATTGGTTGGTTGGTTGGTTAAACACGTTGGTAAAACATGTTGGTTAAACACGTTGGTTAAACACGTTGGTTAAACACGTTGGAAAGTGTCAATTAAAACGAGCGAAAAAAAGAGACCTTGGATCCCGTATTAAACACATGAAACGGAAACTTGCTTTGATTGATTGATTGATTGATTGATTGATTGATTAATTGATTGATTGATTGATTGATTGATTGATTGATTGATTGATTGATTGGTTGGAATTCAAACACACATAAAACTGTTTAAATAGTGCCAAAAAACACATAATTTGATGACCTTGACCTTTGACCTTGTGACCTTCGTCAAGGTCATTGCTCCACAAGGTCATTGCAAAAGACCGTATGGGTCAAGGACCTTTTGTTAAAGAGTTTTGCCTAAAAATGGCTTTTTAAAAACCATCAATGGGAGTTATGTCCCTTACATGATGGTAAAATCAGTATAGTCATAATGTAAAAAAGTTGCCACTTGAAGTACCAATCATTTTCAACTGCTTAATTTTTCTGTATCTATAACCGTTCAATAGTTATAGGGAAATGAAAAACTTTTGAAAATCTAAAATATGACCTTGACCTTTGACTTTGACCTATATTTTCTAGTTTTGGTCCAATGAACTCAAATATGAAGACCCGCAGTCTTTATGACTTACGGTTCATGAGATTTATATGCATATCGAAAATTTAAATATTCAAGGGGAAATAACTCCTATAATAGGTCACTGGATCGCTTCGGTTAAAGTTATTTGAAGTTGTAACTTTTGGCAAGGAACATTTAAAAAAAAACCATTTGCCGTTAACTCTTATAGTTTATGAGGAGTAGTGATAACAGTGTTTTTTGTAATTGGGGAGATAACTCCTATAAGGTAAATAGTAAATCTTGGTTCTTCTAATACAAGAAAGATATTATACCCTTGATACATGATACCAAAGATCATTTGTATATGTTGCGTACTTTTCTTGTTTTTCGACTTTAAAAACGGCGGAAGAAAAAGAATAATAATAATAATAATAATAATAATAATAATAAACAAACGCAATACAGTAAGGTCTTTCCATTTAAGAAAGGAAAGACCTTAATAATAGGGAAAAAACTGGAGTTGTCGTTCGTTTAACGTTGATAGGATAGATAGCACACAAACTACATTCAGTTGTAAGTGGAGGGTAAAAAAAATGGGGGGGGGGGGGGGGCAAAAGGGGGTCTCGGGGATTTTTGTTTTTTTTTTGTTTGTATTAACGGAACAGAATGGTTAAAAAGGCCTTTTTACAATATAAATCAATTGCTTTCAAAAAGCAATTGTAAACGGTCTTTCCCCCTTTGAAACAGATTGATTGGGGGGGGGGGGGGGGTGTGTTTGTTTGTTTGTTTTGTTTGTTTGTTTGTTTGTTTGTTTGTTTGTTTGTTTGTTTCTGTAAGGGGTCTAGTATTGTGTTACCGGAGAAGTTTCATGTTTAGTTTGGAAAGTTTTTATTTTATTTTAGGTCCAGCGCGCGCGCCAGATTGAGGAGACACCACGTGACGCGTGTTTATATTAAGAAAAACTTAGTCTTTTTATTTCTCTTTAGGTCGGGACGTTGGACAGACAACATCTATAGAGATGGAATGTACACAATGTAATTTCTTTGGTCATTATAGGAAATTGACATTTTGATCACAGTTCACCAGCAGTGCATGATTTGGATTTATTTGATCCGGTGTAACTTTAAAACACGTTTAAGGATTATTTTCTTAAAATGTACATTTTTCAGCACCAGTTTGTAACAGATAAGTTTTTCAATCCAGGAGCGGACATTTTTATTGTAGGATTTCATTGAGAATTACGGACCTAGCAAGCGATTTTTACGGCATTGCCATTCTTTTTCTCTAGGAAAAGTCTTGAGAGATATCGGCACCACGTTGTTTTATGAACCTTTAGTACATGTATGCCCTGCTGACTGTAAATTTTGGGATCGATTGGACTTGTAGTTTCAGAGTTTAAGTGATAACAAGGTGGTGGATTTTTTTTTTCAGAAGAGATGTAAGAACAATATAATAGGGAAAAAACTGGAGTTGTCGTTCGTTTAACGTTGATAGGATAGATAGCACACAAACTACATTCAGTTGTAAGTGGAGGGTAAAAAAAATGGGGGGGGGGGGGGGGGGGCAAAAGGGGGTCTCGGGGATTTTTGTTTTTTTTTTGTTTGTATTAACGGAACAGAATGGTTAAAAAGGCCTTTTTACAATATAAATCAATTGCTTTCAAAAAGCAATTGTAAACGGTCTTTCCCCCTTTGAAACAGATTGATTGGGGGGGGGGGGGGTGTGTTTGTTTGTTTGTTTTGTTTGTTTGTTTGTTTGTTTGTTTGTTTGTTTGTTTGTTTCTGTAAGGGGTCTAGTATTGTGTTACCGGAGAAGTTTCATGTTTAGTTTGGAAAGTTTTTATTTTATTTTAGGTCCAGCGCGCGCGCCAGATTGAGGAGACACCACGTGACGCGTGTTTATATTAAGAAAAACTTAGTCTTTTTATTTCTATTTAGGTCGGGACGTTGGACAGACAACATCTATAGAGATGGAATGTACACAATGTAATTTCTTTGGTCATTATAGGAAATTGACATTTTGATCACAGTTCACCAGCAGTGCATGATTTGGATTTATTTGATCCGGTGTAACTTTAAAACACGTTTAAGGATTATTTTCTTAAAATGTACATTTTTCAGCACCAGTTTGTAACAGATAAGTTTTTCAATCCAGGAGCGGACATTTTTATTGTAGGATTTCATTGAGAATTACGGACCTAGCAAGCGATTTTTACGGCATTGCCATTCTTTTTCTCTAGGAAAAGTCTTGAGAGATATCGGCACCACGTTGTTTTATGAACCTTTAGTACATGTATGCCCTGCTGACTGTAAATTTTGGGATCGATTGGACTTGTAGTTTCAGAGTTTAAGTGATAACAAGGTGGTGGATTTTTTTTTTCAGAAGAGATGTAAGAACAATATAATAGGGAAAAAACTGGAGTTGTCGTTCGTTTAACGTTGATAGGATAGATAGCACACAAACTACATTCAGTTGTAAGTGGAGGGTAAAAAAAATGGGGGGGGGGGGGGGGGGGCAAAAGGGGGTCTCGGGGATTTTTGTTTTTTTTTTTGTTTGTATTAACGGAACAGAATGGTTAAAAAGGCCTTTTTACAATATAAATCAATTGCTTTCAAAAAGCAATTGTAAACGGTCTTTCCCCCTTTGAAACAGATTGATTGGGGGGGGGGGGGGGGGTGTGTTTGTTTGTTTGTTTTGTTTGTTTGTTTGTTTGTTTGTTTGTTTGTTTGTTTGTTTCTGTAAGGGGTCTAGTATTGTGTTACCGGAGAAGTTTCATGTTTAGTTTGGAAAGTTTTTATTTTATTTTAGGTCCAGCGCGCGCGCCAGATTGAGGAGACACCACGTGACGCGTGTTTATATTAAGAAAAACTTAGTCTTTTTATTTCTATTTAGGTCGGGACGTTGGACAGACAACATCTATAGAGATGGAATGTACACAATGTAATTTCTTTGGTCATTATAGGAAATTGACATTTTGATCACAGTTCACCAGCAGTGCATGATTTGGATTTATTTGATCCGGTGTAACTTTAAAACACGTTTAAGGATTATTTTCTTAAAATGTACATTTTTCAGCACCAGTTTGTAACAGATAAGTTTTTCAATCCAGGAGCGGACATTTTTATTGTAGGATTTCATTGAGAATTACGGACCTAGCAAGCGATTTTTACGGCATTGCCATTCTTTTTCTCTAGGAAAAGTCTTGAGAGATATCGGCACCACGTTGTTTTATGAACCTTTAGTACATGTATGCCCTGCTGACTGTAAATTTTGGGATCGATTGGACTTGTAGTTTCAGAGTTTAAGTGATAACAAGGTGGTGGATTTTTTTTTTCAGAAGAGATGTAAGAACAATATAATAGGGAAAAAACTGGAGTTGTCGTTCGTTTAACGTTGATAGGATAGATAGCACACAAACTACATTCAGTTGTAAGTGGAGGGTAAAAAAAATGGGGGGGGGGGGGGGGGGGGCAAAAGGGGGTCTCGGGGATTTTTGTTTTTTTTTTGTTTGTATTAACGGAACAGAATGGTTAAAAAGGCCTTTTTACAATATAAATCAATTGCTTTCAAAAAGCAATTGTAAACGGTCTTTCCCCCTTTGAAACAGATTGATTGGGGGGGGGGGGGGGTGTGTTTGTTTGTTTGTTTTGTTTGTTTGTTTGTTTGTTTGTTTGTTTGTTTGTTTGTTTCTGTAAGGGGTCTAGTATTGTGTTACCGGAGAAGTTTCATGTTTAGTTTGGAAAGTTTTTATTTTATTTTAGGTCCAGCGCGCGCGCCAGATTGAGGAGACACCACGTGACGCGTGTTTATATTAAGAAAAACTTAGTCTTTTTATTTCTATTTAGGTCGGGACGTTGGACAGACAACATCTATAGAGATGGAATGTACACAATGTAATTTCTTTGGTCATTATAGGAAATTGACATTTTGATCACAGTTCACCAGCAGTGCATGATTTGGATTTATTTGATCCGGTGTAACTTTAAAACACGTTTAAGGATTATTTTCTTAAAATGTACATTTTTCAGCACCAGTTTGTAACAGATAAGTTTTTCAATCCAGGAGCGGACATTTTTATTGTAGGATTTCATTGAGAATTACGGACCTAGCAAGCGATTTTTACGGCATTGCCATTCTTTTTCTCTAGGAAAAGTCTTGAGAGATATCGGCACCACGTTGTTTTATGAACCTTTAGTACATGTATGCCCTGCTGACTGTAAATTTTGGGATCGATTGGACTTGTAGTTTCAGAGTTTAAGTGATAACAAGGTGGTGGATTTTTTTTTTCAGAAGAGATGTAAGAACAATATAATAGGGAAAAAACTGGAGTTGTCGTTCGTTTAACGTTGATAGGATAGATAGCACACAAACTACATTCAGTTGTAAGTGGAGGGTAAAAAAAATGGGGGGGGGGGGGGGGGGGCAAAAGGGGGTCTCGGGGATTTTTGTTTTTTTTTTGTTTGTATTAACGGAACAGAATGGTTAAAAAGGCCTTTTTACAATATAAATCAATTGCTTTCAAAAAGCAATTGTAAACGGTCTTTCCCCCTTTGAAACAGATTGATTGGGGGGGGGGGGGGGGGGGTGTGTTTGTTTGTTTGTTTTGTTTGTTTGTTTGTTTGTTTGTTTGTTTGTTTGTTTGTTTCTGTAAGGGGTCTAGTATTGTGTTACCGGAGAAGTTTCATGTTTAGTTTGGAAAGTTTTTATTTTATTTTAGGTCCAGCGCGCGCGCCAGATTGAGGAGACACCACGTGACGCGTGTTTATATTAAGAAAAACTTAGTCTTTTTATTTCTATTTAGGTCGGGACGTTGGACAGACAACATCTATAGAGATGGAATGTACACAATGTAATTTCTTTGGTCATTATAGGAAATTGACATTTTGATCACAGTTCACCAGCAGTGCATGATTTGGATTTATTTGATCCGGTGTAACTTTAAAACACGTTTAAGGATTATTTTCTTAAAATGTACATTTTTCAGCACCAGTTTGTAACAGATAAGTTTTTCAATCCAGGAGCGGACATTTTTATTGTAGGATTTCATTGAGAATTACGGACCTAGCAAGCGATTTTTACGGCATTGCCATTCTTTTTCTCTAGGAAAAGTCTTGAGAGATATCGGCACCACGTTGTTTTATGAACCTTTAGTACATGTATGCCCTGCTGACTGTAAATTTTGGGATCGATTGGACTTGTAGTTTCAGAGTTTAAGTGATAACAAGGTGGTGGATTTTTTTTTTCAGAAGAGATGTAAGAACAATATAATAGGGAAAAAACTGGAGTTGTCGTTCGTTTAACGTTGATAGGATAGATAGCACACAAACTACATTCAGTTGTAAGTGGAGGGTAAAAAAAATGGGGGGGGGGGGGGGGGGCAAAAGGGGGTCTCGGGGATTTTTGTTTTTTTTTTGTTTGTATTAACGGAACAGAATGGTTAAAAAGGCCTTTTTACAATATAAATCAATTGCTTTCAAAAAGCAATTGTAAACGGTCTTTCCCCCTTTGAAACAGATTGATTGGGGGGGGGGGGGGGGGGGGGGGTGTGTTTGTTTGTTTGTTTTGTTTGTTTGTTTGTTTGTTTGTTTGTTTGTTTGTTTGTTTCTGTAAGGGGTCTAGTATTGTGTTACCGGAGAAGTTTCATGTTTAGTTTGGAAAGTTTTTATTTTATTTTAGGTCCAGCGCGCGCGCCAGATTGAGGAGACACCACGTGACGCGTGTTTATATTAAGAAAAACTTAGTCTTTTTATTTCTATTTAGGTCGGGACGTTGGACAGACAACATCTATAGAGATGGAATGTACACAATGTAATTTCTTTGGTCATTATAGGAAATTGACATTTTGATCACAGTTCACCAGCAGTGCATGATTTGGATTTATTTGATCCGGTGTAACTTTAAAACACGTTTAAGGATTATTTTCTTAAAATGTACATTTTTCAGCACCAGTTTGTAACAGATAAGTTTTTCAATCCAGGAGCGGACATTTTTATTGTAGGATTTCATTGAGAATTACGGACCTAGCAAGCGATTTTTACGGCATTGCCATTCTTTTTCTCTAGGAAAAGTCTTGAGAGATATCGGCACCACGTTGTTTTATGAACCTTTAGTACATGTATGCCCTGCTGACTGTAAATTTTGGGATCGATTGGACTTGTAGTTTCAGAGTTTAAGTGATAACAAGGTGGTGGATTTTTTTTTTCAGAAGAGATGTAAGAACAATATAATAGGGAAAAAACTGGAGTTGTCGTTCGTTTAACGTTGATAGGATAGATAGCACACAAACTACATTCAGTTGTAAGTGGAGGGTAAAAAAAATGGGGGGGGGGGGGGGGGGGGCAAAAGGGGGTCTCGGGGATTTTTGTTTTTTTTTTTGTTTGTATTAACGGAACAGAATGGTTAAAAAGGCCTTTTTACAATATAAATCAATTGCTTTCAAAAAGCAATTGTAAACGGTCTTTCCCCCTTTGAAACAGATTGATTGGGGGGGGGGGGGTGTGTTTGTTTGTTTGTTTTGTTTGTTTGTTTGTTTGTTTGTTTGTTTGTTTGTTTGTTTGTTTCTGTAAGGGGTCTAGTATTGTGTTACCGGAGAAGTTTCATGTTTAGTTTGGAAAGTTTTTATTTTATTTTAGGTCCAGCGCGCGCGCCAGATTGAGGAGACACCACGTGACGCGTGTTTATATTAAGAAAAACTTAGTCTTTTTATTTCTATTTAGGTCGGGACGTTGGACAGACAACATCTATAGAGATGGAATGTACACAATGTAATTTCTTTGGTCATTATAGGAAATTGACATTTTGATCACAGTTCACCAGCAGTGCATGATTTGGATTTATTTGATCCGGTGTAACTTTAAAACACGTTTAAGGATTATTTTCTTAAAATGTACATTTTTCAGCACCAGTTTGTAACAGATAAGTTTTTCAATCCAGGAGCGGACATTTTTATTGTAGGATTTCATTGAGAATTACGGACCTAGCAAGCGATTTTTACGGCATTGCCATTCTTTTTCTCTAGGAAAAGTCTTGAGAGATATCGGCACCACGTTGTTTTATGAACCTTTAGTACATGTATGCCCTGCTGACTGTAAATTTTGGGATCGATTGGACTTGTAGTTTCAGAGTTTAAGTGATAACAAGGTGGTGGATTTTTTTTTTCAGAAGAGATGTAAGAACAATATAATAGGGAAAAAACTGGAGTTGTCGTTCGTTTAACGTTGATAGGATAGATAGCACACAAACTACATTCAGTTGTAAGTGGAGGGTAAAAAAAATGGGGGGGGGGGGGGGGGGCAAAAGGGGGTCTCGGGGATTTTTGTTTTTTTTTTGTTTGTATTAACGGAACAGAATGGTTAAAAAGGCCTTTTTACAATATAAATCAATTGCTTTCAAAAAGCAATTGTAAACGGTCTTTCCCCCTTTGAAACAGATTGATTGGGGGGGGGGGGGTGTGTTTGTTTGTTTGTTTTGTTTGTTTGTTTGTTTGTTTGTTTGTTTGTTTGTTTGTTTGTTTCTGTAAGGGGTCTAGTATTGTGTTACCGGAGAAGTTTCATGTTTAGTTTGGAAAGTTTTTATTTTATTTTAGGTCCAGCGCGCGCGCCAGATTGAGGAGACACCACGTGACGCGTGTTTATATTAAGAAAAACTTAGTCTTTTTATTTCTATTTAGGTCGGGACGTTGGACAGACAACATCTATAGAGATGGAATGTACACAATGTAATTTCTTTGGTCATTATAGGAAATTGACATTTTGATCACAGTTCACCAGCAGTGCATGATTTGGATTTATTTGATCCGGTGTAACTTTAAAACACGTTTAAGGATTATTTTCTTAAAATGTACATTTTTCAGCACCAGTTTGTAACAGATAAGTTTTTCAATCCAGGAGCGGACATTTTTATTGTAGGATTTCATTGAGAATTACGGACCTAGCAAGCGATTTTTACGGCATTGCCATTCTTTTTCTCTAGGAAAAGTCTTGAGAGATATCGGCACCACGTTGTTTTATGAACCTTTAGTACATGTATGCCCTGCTGACTGTAAATTTTGGGATCGATTGGACTTGTAGTTTCAGAGTTTAAGTGATAACAAGGTGGTGGATTTTTTTTTTCAGAAGAGATGTAAGAACAATATAATAGGGAAAAAACTGGAGTTGTCGTTCGTTTAACGTTGATAGGATAGATAGCACACAAACTACATTCAGTTGTAAGTGGAGGGTAAAAAAAATGGGGGGGGGGGGGGGGGGGGGCAAAAGGGGGTCTCGGGGATTTTTGTTTTTTTTTTGTTTGTATTAACGGAACAGAATGGTTAAAAAGGCCTTTTTACAATATAAATCAATTGCTTTCAAAAAGCAATTGTAAACGGTCTTTCCCCCTTTGAAACAGATTGATTGGGGGGGGGGGGGGGGTGTGTTTGTTTGTTTGTTTTGTTTGTTTGTTTGTTTGTTTGTTTGTTTGTTTGTTTGTTTCTGTAAGGGGTCTAGTATTGTGTTACCGGAGAAGTTTCATGTTTAGTTTGGAAAGTTTTTATTTTATTTTAGGTCCAGCGCGCGCGCCAGATTGAGGAGACACCACGTGACGCGTGTTTATATTAAGAAAAACTTAGTCTTTTTATTTCTCTTTAGGTCGGGACGTTGGACAGACAACATCTATAGAGATGGAATGTACACAATGTAATTTCTTTGGTCATTATAGGAAATTGACATTTTGATCACAGTTCACCAGCAGTGCATGATTTGGATTTATTTGATCCGGTGTAACTTTAAAACACGTTTAAGGATTATTTTCTTAAAATGTACATTTTTCAGCACCAGTTTGTAACAGATAAGTTTTTCAATCCAGGAGCGGACATTTTTATTGTAGGATTTCATTGAGAATTACGGACCTAGCAAGCGATTTTTACGGCATTGCCATTCTTTTTCTCTAGGAAAAGTCTTGAGAGATATCGGCACCACGTTGTTTTATGAACCTTTAGTACATGTATGCCCTGCTGACTGTAAATTTTGGGATCGATTGGACTTGTAGTTTCAGAGTTTAAGTGATAACAAGGTGGTGGATTTTTTTTTTCAGAAGAGATGTAAGAACAATATAATAGGGAAAAAACTGGAGTTGTCGTTCGTTTAACGTTGATAGGATAGATAGCACACAAACTACATTCAGTTGTAAGTGGAGGGTAAAAAAAATGGGGGGGGGGGGGGGGGGGGGCAAAAGGGGGTCTCGGGGATTTTTGTTTTTTTTTTGTTTGTATTAACGGAACAGAATGGTTAAAAAGGCCTTTTTACAATATAAATCAATTGCTTTCAAAAAGCAATTGTAAACGGTCTTTCCCCCTTTGAAACAGATTGATTGGGGGGGGGGGGGGTGTGTTTGTTTGTTTGTTTTGTTTGTTTGTTTGTTTGTTTGTTTGTTTGTTTGTTTGTTTGTTTCTGTAAGGGGTCTAGTATTGTGTTACCGGAGAAGTTTCATGTTTAGTTTGGAAAGTTTTTATTTTATTTTAGGTCCAGCGCGCGCGCCAGATTGAGGAGACACCACGTGACGCGTGTTTATATTAAGAAAAACTTAGTCTTTTTATTTCTATTTAGGTCGGGACGTTGGACAGACAACATCTATAGAGATGGAATGTACACAATGTAATTTCTTTGGTCATTATAGGAAATTGACATTTTGATCACAGTTCACCAGCAGTGCATGATTTGGATTTATTTGATCCGGTGTAACTTTAAAACACGTTTAAGGATTATTTTCTTAAAATGTACATTTTTCAGCACCAGTTTGTAACAGATAAGTTTTTCAATCCAGGAGCGGACATTTTTATTGTAGGATTTCATTGAGAATTACGGACCTAGCAAGCGATTTTTACGGCATTGCCATTCTTTTTCTCTAGGAAAAGTCTTGAGAGATATCGGCACCACGTTGTTTTATGAACCTTTAGTACATGTATGCCCTGCTGACTGTAAATTTTGGGATCGATTGGACTTGTAGTTTCAGAGTTTAAGTGATAACAAGGTGGTGGATTTTTTTTTTCAGAAGAGATGTAAGAACAATATAATAGGGAAAAAACTGGAGTTGTCGTTCGTTTAACGTTGATAGGATAGATAGCACACAAACTACATTCAGTTGTAAGTGGAGGGTAAAAAAAATGGGGGGGGGGGGGGGGGGGCAAAAGGGGGTCTCGGGGATTTTTGTTTTTTTTTTGTTTGTATTAACGGAACAGAATGGTTAAAAAGGCCTTTTTACAATATAAATCAATTGCTTTCAAAAAGCAATTGTAAACGGTCTTTCCCCCTTTGAAACAGATTGATTGGGGGGGGGGGGGGGTGTGTTTGTTTGTTTGTTTTGTTTGTTTGTTTGTTTGTTTGTTTGTTTGTTTGTTTGTTTGTTTCTGTAAGGGGTCTAGTATTGTGTTACCGGAGAAGTTTCATGTTTAGTTTGGAAAGTTTTTATTTTATTTTAGGTCCAGCGCGCGCGCCAGATTGAGGAGACACCACGTGACGCGTGTTTATATTAAGAAAAACTTAGTCTTTTTATTTCTATTTAGGTCGGGACGTTGGACAGACAACATCTATAGAGATGGAATGTACACAATGTAATTTCTTTGGTCATTATAGGAAATTGACATTTTGATCACAGTTCACCAGCAGTGCATGATTTGGATTTATTTGATCCGGTGTAACTTTAAAACACGTTTAAGGATTATTTTCTTAAAATGTACATTTTTCAGCACCAGTTTGTAACAGATAAGTTTTTCAATCCAGGAGCGGACATTTTTATTGTAGGATTTCATTGAGAATTACGGACCTAGCAAGCGATTTTTACGGCATTGCCATTCTTTTTCTCTAGGAAAAGTCTTGAGAGATATCGGCACCACGTTGTTTTATGAACCTTTAGTACATGTATGCCCTGCTGACTGTAAATTTTGGGATCGATTGGACTTGTAGTTTCAGAGTTTAAGTGATAACAAGGTGGTGGATTTTTTTTTTCAGAAGAGATGTAAGAACAATATAATAGGGAAAAAACTGGAGTTGTCGTTCGTTTAACGTTGATAGGATAGATAGCACACAAACTACATTCAGTTGTAAGTGGAGGGTAAAAAAAATGGGGGGGGGGGGGGGGGCAAAAGGGGGTCTCGGGGATTTTTGTTTTTTTTTTGTTTGTATTAACGGAACAGAATGGTTAAAAAGGCCTTTTTACAATATAAATCAATTGCTTTCAAAAAGCAATTGTAAACGGTCTTTCCCCCTTTGAAACAGATTGATTGGGGGGGGGGGGGGGGGTGTTTGTTTGTTTGTTTTGTTTGTTTGTTTGTTTGTTTGTTTGTTTGTTTGTTTGTTTCTGTAAGGGGTCTAGTATTGTGTTACCGGAGAAGTTTCATGTTTAGTTTGGAAAGTTTTTATTTTATTTTAGGTCCAGCGCGCGCGCCAGATTGAGGAGACACCACGTGACGCGTGTTTATATTAAGAAAAACTTAGTCTTTTTATTTCTATTTAGGTCGGGACGTTGGACAGACAACATCTATAGAGATGGAATGTACACAATGTAATTTCTTTGGTCATTATAGGAAATTGACATTTTGATCACAGTTCACCAGCAGTGCATGATTTGGATTTATTTGATCCGGTGTAACTTTAAAACACGTTTAAGGATTATTTTCTTAAAATGTACATTTTTCAGCACCAGTTTGTAACAGATAAGTTTTTCAATCCAGGAGCGGACATTTTTATTGTAGGATTTCATTGAGAATTACGGACCTAGCAAGCGATTTTTACGGCATTGCCATTCTTTTTCTCTAGGAAAAGTCTTGAGAGATATCGGCACCACGTTGTTTTATGAACCTTTAGTACATGTATGCCCTGCTGACTGTAAATTTTGGGATCGATTGGACTTGTAGTTTCAGAGTTTAAGTGATAACAAGGTGGTGGATTTTTTTTTTCAGAAGAGATGTAAGAACAATATAATAGGGAAAAAACTGGAGTTGTCGTTCGTTTAACGTTGATAGGATAGATAGCACACAAACTACATTCAGTTGTAAGTGGAGGGTAAAAAAAATGGGGGGGGGGGGGGGGCAAAAGGGGGTCTCGGGGATTTTTTTTTTTTTTTTGTTTGTATTAACGGAACAGAATGGTTAAAAAGGCCTTTTTACAATATAAATCAATTGCTTTCAAAAAGCAATTGTAAACGGTCTTTCCCCCTTTGAAACAGATTGATTGGGGGGGGGGGGGGTGTTTGTTTGTTTGTTTTGTTTGTTTGTTTGTTTGTTTGTTTGTTTGTTTGTTTGTTTGTTTCTGTAAGGGGTCTAGTATTGTGTTACCGGAGAAGTTTCATGTTTAGTTTGGAAAGTTTTTATTTTATTTTAGGTCCAGCGCGCGCGCCAGATTGAGGAGACACCACGTGACGCGTGTTTATATTAAGAAAAACTTAGTCTTTTTATTTCTCTTTAGGTCGGGACGTTGGACAGACAACATCTATAGAGATGGAATGTACACAATGTAATTTCTTTGGTCATTATAGGAAATTGACATTTTGATCACAGTTCACCAGCAGTGCATGATTTGGATTTATTTGATCCGGTGTAACTTTAAAACACGTTTAAGGATTATTTTCTTAAAATGTACATTTTTCAGCACCAGTTTGTAACAGATAAGTTTTTCAATCCAGGAGCGGACATTTTTATTGTAGGATTTCATTGAGAATTACGGACCTAGCAAGCGATTTTTACGGCATTGCCATTCTTTTTCTCTAGGAAAAGTCTTGAGAGATATCGGCACCACGTTGTTTTATGAACCTTTAGTACATGTATGCCCTGCTGACTGTAAATTTTGGGATCGATTGGACTTGTAGTTTCAGAGTTTAAGTGATAACAAGGTGGTGGATTTTTTTTTTCAGAAGAGATGTAAGAACAATATAATAGGGAAAAAACTGGAGTTGTCGTTCGTTTAACGTTGATAGGATAGATAGCACACAAACTACATTCAGTTGTAAGTGGAGGGTAAAAAAAATGGGGGGGGGGGGGGGGGGGGGCAAAAGGGGGTCTCGGGGATTTTTGTTTTTTTTTTGTTTGTATTAACGGAACAGAATGGTTAAAAAGGCCTTTTTACAATATAAATCAATTGCTTTCAAAAAGCAATTGTAAACGGTCTTTCCCCCTTTGAAACAGATTGATTGGGGGGGGGGGGGGGGGGGGTGTTTGTTTGTTTGTTTTGTTTGTTTGTTTGTTTGTTTGTTTGTTTGTTTGTTTGTTTCTGTAAGGGGTCTAGTATTGTGTTACCGGAGAAGTTTCATGTTTAGTTTGGAAAGTTTTTATTTTATTTTAGGTCCAGCGCGCGCGCCAGATTGAGGAGACACCACGTGACGCGTGTTTATATTAAGAAAAACTTAGTCTTTTTATTTCTATTTAGGTCGGGACGTTGGACAGACAACATCTATAGAGATGGAATGTACACAATGTAATTTCTTTGGTCATTATAGGAAATTGACATTTTGATCACAGTTCACCAGCAGTGCATGATTTGGATTTATTTGATCCGGTGTAACTTTAAAACACGTTTAAGGATTATTTTCTTAAAATGTACATTTTTCAGCACCAGTTTGTAACAGATAAGTTTTTCAATCCAGGAGCGGACATTTTTATTGTAGGATTTCATTGAGAATTACGGACCTAGCAAGCGATTTTTACGGCATTGCCATTCTTTTTCTCTAGGAAAAGTCTTGAGAGATATCGGCACCACGTTGTTTTATGAACCTTTAGTACATGTATGCCCTGCTGACTGTAAATTTTGGGATCGATTGGACTTGTAGTTTCAGAGTTTAAGTGATAACAAGGTGGTGGATTTTTTTTTTCAGAAGAGATGTAAGAACAATATAATAGGGAAAAAACTGGAGTTGTCGTTCGTTTAACGTTGATAGGATAGATAGCACACAAACTACATTCAGTTGTAAGTGGAGGGTAAAAAAAATGGGGGGGGGGGGGGGGGCAAAAGGGGGTCTCGGGGATTTTTGTTTTTTTTTTGTTTGTATTAACGGAACAGAATGGTTAAAAAGGCCTTTTTACAATATAAATCAATTGCTTTCAAAAAGCAATTGTAAACGGTCTTTCCCCCTTTGAAACAGATTGATTGGGGGGGGGGGGGGGGGTGTTTGTTTGTTTGTTTTGTTTGTTTGTTTGTTTGTTTGTTTGTTTGTTTGTTTGTTTCTGTAAGGGGTCTAGTATTGTGTTACCGGAGAAGTTTCATGTTTAGTTTGGAAAGTTTTTATTTTATTTTAGGTCCAGCGCGCGCGCCAGATTGAGGAGACACCACGTGACGCGTGTTTATATTAAGAAAAACTTAGTCTTTTTATTTCTATTTAGGTCGGGACGTTGGACAGACAACATCTATAGAGATGGAATGTACACAATGTAATTTCTTTGGTCATTATAGGAAATTGACATTTTGATCACAGTTCACCAGCAGTGCATGATTTGGATTTATTTGATCCGGTGTAACTTTAAAACACGTTTAAGGATTATTTTCTTAAAATGTACATTTTTCAGCACCAGTTTGTAACAGATAAGTTTTTCAATCCAGGAGCGGACATTTTTATTGTAGGATTTCATTGAGAATTACGGACCTAGCAAGCGATTTTTACGGCATTGCCATTCTTTTTCTCTAGGAAAAGTCTTGAGAGATATCGGCACCACGTTGTTTTATGAACCTTTAGTACATGTATGCCCTGCTGACTGTAAATTTTGGGATCGATTGGACTTGTAGTTTCAGAGTTTAAGTGATAACAAGGTGGTGGATTTTTTTTTTCAGAAGAGATGTAAGAACAATATAATAGGGAAAAAACTGGAGTTGTCGTTCGTTTAACGTTGATAGGATAGATAGCACACAAACTACATTCAGTTGTAAGTGGAGGGTAAAAAAAATGGGGGGGGGGGGGGGGCAAAAGGGGGTCTCGGGGATTTTTTTTTTTTTTTTGTTTGTATTAACGGAACAGAATGGTTAAAAAGGCCTTTTTACAATATAAATCAATTGCTTTCAAAAAGCAATTGTAAACGGTCTTTCCCCCTTTGAAACAGATTGATTGGGGGGGGGGGGGTGTTTGTTTGTTTGTTTTGTTTGTTTGTTTGTTTGTTTGTTTGTTTGTTTGTTTGTTTGTTTCTGTAAGGGGTCTAGTATTGTGTTACCGGAGAAGTTTCATGTTTAGTTTGGAAAGTTTTTATTTTATTTTAGGTCCAGCGCGCGCGCCAGATTGAGGAGACACCACGTGACGCGTGTTTATATTAAGAAAAACTTAGTCTTTTTATTTCTCTTTAGGTCGGGACGTTGGACAGACAACATCTATAGAGATGGAATGTACACAATGTAATTTCTTTGGTCATTATAGGAAATTGACATTTTGATCACAGTTCACCAGCAGTGCATGATTTGGATTTATTTGATCCGGTGTAACTTTAAAACACGTTTAAGGATTATTTTCTTAAAATGTACATTTTTCAGCACCAGTTTGTAACAGATAAGTTTTTCAATCCAGGAGCGGACATTTTTATTGTAGGATTTCATTGAGAATTACGGACCTAGCAAGCGATTTTTACGGCATTGCCATTCTTTTTCTCTAGGAAAAGTCTTGAGAGATATCGGCACCACGTTGTTTTATGAACCTTTAGTACATGTATGCCCTGCTGACTGTAAATTTTGGGATCGATTGGACTTGTAGTTTCAGAGTTTAAGTGATAACAAGGTGGTGGATTTTTTTTTTCAGAAGAGATGTAAGAACAATATAATAGGGAAAAAACTGGAGTTGTCGTTCGTTTAACGTTGATAGGATAGATAGCACACAAACTACATTCAGTTGTAAGTGGAGGGTAAAAAAAATGGGGGGGGGGGGGGGGGGGGCAAAAGGGGGTCTCGGGGATTTTTGTTTTTTTTTTGTTTGTATTAACGGAACAGAATGGTTAAAAAGGCCTTTTTACAATATAAATCAATTGCTTTCAAAAAGCAATTGTAAACGGTCTTTCCCCCTTTGAAACAGATTGATTGGGGGGGGGGGGGGGGGGGGTGTTTGTTTGTTTGTTTTGTTTGTTTGTTTGTTTGTTTGTTTGTTTGTTTGTTTGTTTCTGTAAGGGGTCTAGTATTGTGTTACCGGAGAAGTTTCATGTTTAGTTTGGAAAGTTTTTATTTTATTTTAGGTCCAGCGCGCGCGCCAGATTGAGGAGACACCACGTGACGCGTGTTTATATTAAGAAAAACTTAGTCTTTTTATTTCTATTTAGGTCGGGACGTTGGACAGACAACATCTATAGAGATGGAATGTACACAATGTAATTTCTTTGGTCATTATAGGAAATTGACATTTTGATCACAGTTCACCAGCAGTGCATGATTTGGATTTATTTGATCCGGTGTAACTTTAAAACACGTTTAAGGATTATTTTCTTAAAATGTACATTTTTCAGCACCAGTTTGTAACAGATAAGTTTTTCAATCCAGGAGCGGACATTTTTATTGTAGGATTTCATTGAGAATTACGGACCTAGCAAGCGATTTTTACGGCATTGCCATTCTTTTTCTCTAGGAAAAGTCTTGAGAGATATCGGCACCACGTTGTTTTATGAACCTTTAGTACATGTATGCCCTGCTGACTGTAAATTTTGGGATCGATTGGACTTGTAGTTTCAGAGTTTAAGTGATAACAAGGTGGTGGATTTTTTTTTTCAGAAGAGATGTAAGAACAATATAATAGGGAAAAAACTGGAGTTGTCGTTCGTTTAACGTTGATAGGATAGATAGCACACAAACTACATTCAGTTGTAAGTGGAGGGTAAAAAAAATGGGGGGGGGGGGGGGGGCAAAAGGGGGTCTCGGGGATTTTTGTTTTTTTTTTGTTTGTATTAACGGAACAGAATGGTTAAAAAGGCCTTTTTACAATATAAATCAATTGCTTTCAAAAAGCAATTGTAAACGGTCTTTCCCCCTTTGAAACAGATTGATTGGGGGGGGGGGGGTGTTTGTTTGTTTGTTTTGTTTGTTTGTTTGTTTGTTTGTTTGTTTGTTTGTTTGTTTGTTTCTGTAAGGGGTCTAGTATTGTGTTACCGGAGAAGTTTCATGTTTAGTTTGGAAAGTTTTTATTTTATTTTAGGTCCAGCGCGCGCGCCAGATTGAGGAGACACCACGTGACGCGTGTTTATATTAAGAAAAACTTAGTCTTTTTATT